>NW_004567108.1:24367979-24417945 GCF_000260355.1 Condylura cristata | reverse complement strand
GTCCGCCCTCCGCAGGCGTCGCCCGAGGCCGGGACCCCGCACCCCCGCCATCTGACGCGAGACCGCGGCCCAGACCTTCCCCGGGGTCGCCCGAGGCACAACCGGGCGGCTCCCCGGGCCTCAGCCTCTCCAGGCCAATCGAGGCGCTCGGCGGGAAGGGCCCCTCCCTCTCCCGCCTCGAAACCACCCACTTGTGCACACTCCGCACGCGCGCGCCGACGCGTGCGCGCGCGAGGACCCGAGTCCCCGGCGCGCGGAATCGGGCTTGCATCCCCACCCAGAGCACCCACGTTTCTTCGTACCCCAAGGGAAAAAACGAATGGGATTTTTCTCCCCTCTCCCAGAAGCGCTGCTGTTAGACATGATGGCCTCAGCGAGGTCACTGCGACCGAAGTATACGGGATGCTTAACGAAGGACCAGCTTCGAAACTGACGATGCTTGAAGTGTCCCAGCAAACTATATATTTTACAGATTTCAGAGACAGTTTTAGAAAGACTTCAAAATGTTTCAAAGCCGTGACTACTAAAAGAGCATCTGGTTGGGTCTGGAGGAATTCAATTTAGGGAATGCATGTCTAGTTGTAAATTTGCGATTATTTTATTTTACTAAGGCTTCTTTCTGCGGCTTCAATTTTATGCTGAAGTACAATATTTAAAAAATCAGAGCTACTTTCAGTTTAACACAAGCAGTAAATAACACTGACGTAGAAATAAGAACTGATGAAGGAATGGCTGCGTTTTTGATTGCTGAGATAGTTGTATCATTTGGCTAGTAGCTTTATAACTTAAATTTTTAATTAAAAATAAAAATAATTAAGAAGACTCACTCATAAAAATAATGAGAGACTAGCTTTGAAACAGCTGAAATCTCTTCCTAGATCACTCAATTATGCAGATAGTGCCTGGAAGTCTCTGATTCAGGGCCTCTGTCTGATACTTTAACATTGTTAATGATAATTCTTTAGTCTGTAATAGTAGGTCATTGCTATGGTTACTCTACAATGGTGCAACACTTTGCTTTCCCCTTTAGCTATTCGCTGAGACCTAGTAACCACATTTGTTGCCTAGCAACAGTTTTGTGACAGTATCACAATCTGGGAGTTACAACAATAAGGATGCTATGGCTGCAGTCGGCCAGAGAGCAGAAGGCTACAGTCTGTGCCTGTGACTTAGCTATGGGAATTGGCCCTGGGAGAGAATCCCTCTGTAGGGGCCTTCACAAGGGTGCTCTCTATCCTCTCCTCTGCAGATTGCCTCGTGAACCTGCATTTGGAGCTAAGATCCAGCACCTAAGTCACATCCTTGAGAATTATCTTTCAACACTACTGAATTCAGTCTGAAAAATGAGGTCATTTTTCTATTTGCTCATTCATTTCTGGCAAAATTCAATGCCACTTAGTGGAAAATAGATGAGTGTAGCTTTATCCTGGCAAATCCTAAAGTGCCTGACTGGATTTGGGCAAGTCTTATTGGAATTCCCAGGGGAAAAATATCTGTATATCTCTGCTTGCATCAAGAGGTGTCAAATTCTAACTTCTTTAAAATACATGTAACATCTAGCTATTTATTATTATTCATCTTTTCAGATTTATTCATATAACCTTTTAAGTCTTTGGAATTTGGAGGTATTTATATTCTCCATATTCAAGCAAGCATTTCTAGATATGCTGAGATATCCCTACTTCAAATAATATTTTGTGGGTGTATATAGAAGTGGGTGTATCTGGGTTTCTGGATATATTTCTATAGTGCCTATTTCTATAGTGTTTGCAATTCTAGCTTTATTTCAATAATGACTACTAATTATACTTATAATGGTAAGGTATTTAAAAATCAATTATATTTTTCCTTTTTGAAAGACTAGTCTTAGATCATACTACATGGCAACACCCATTCTCAAACACAATAAGCCAAAAAAAAAAAAAAGGTGTTAATTGTCTCTTTTCCTTCTCATTTCCCATGCTTCCAGGCTCATTTGGCATTTCCTCCATAGTGATCACACTTACACTTACTAGTGTTACCAAGGCTATGATCAATTTGTAAGCTTTCTCAGGGAACTCTTCTCATAATTCCTCCCACCCCTTGAAAACCAATTCAATCTATGAATCTAGAGGGACCTAAGAGTCAATGGTCTGAAGCAATTTTAACTCCTTTATTTTTTCTTTCCTGGTGACAATTTTTCTGAAGGATGAACAAATTTCCCTGGTGATAAAATCACTACAAAGGCTTTTTAGTTTTAGCTTATGATGACTCTCTGCTTGATTAATCCTGGGCTGAAAAGACCCAAGTCCCTCAGTTATCTGAGTACCTGCACTGGCTCTCAACATTTACCCTTGCGATTTTCAAGTATTAATAATTAGAATGTGTGCTCAATCAAAGGAAGAGAAATTACTAGGAGTAAAAGTAATATGCAAGGTGGGCTGGAAGCAGAATTCCAGAGAATAGATTGGGGAAGGGTGAGTTCTCCCTAAAGAGTGGTAATATGAACATTATTTTTTTTAATGGTTTCTAAATTTTTAAAAGTAGATTTTTAATAACCTTAAAATATAATTTGAAGGCTAGGTAATTATATAACCATCTAGAGGTACATATACATATTTCAAAATCAAATTTGGAGATAGTTTTTGAAAACATAGGACCAAAGGTTAATGAAAATATCTACAAATTAGGGTCTCCCTACTGGTACAAGGGGTTAAAGTCTCAACACTATGAAGCTATGGGCAGCAACTGCAGCATGAGTTTGGTCCCTGGCCAAGGAGCTGACCCACATGGCGCAGCAGACCTCTCGTCTGGCCTGCTGATCCCTTTTCAATGTATATTGAGTAATCTGCCTGGTCTGCTTTTCACTGTCTCTGTGAATCCTCTCACTCACCTGGCACACCTTTGGCCTATACCCTAGTTCTTGTATGTATAAATAAATAAAATCTTTAAAAATATTTACAAATTATGGCCCTCCCTGGTGGCGCAGCGGGTTAAAGCACTGCACTGAGAAGCTAAAGCCACTTCCGCATGAGTTCAATTCCCGCCTGCCCCGGAGGTGACCACATGGCGTGGCAGACCTCTCCTGACCCGTCCGCTGCTCCCCTCAGCAGTGTGCTTCCTCGATCTGCCTGTTCTGCTCCCAACTCTGTCTCTGGTGAAGCCTCTCACCGCCCCTGAGCCTCTGACCTGTACCCCAGTTCTGTATGTACAAATAAATAAATCTTTAAAAAAAAATATTTACAAATTAATATGAATATTAAAACAATGCTTGGAGTATGAAAAAAAATCGAGGCTGTTTTTCTAGTACTTAAAACACACATCACTTTGAGGAAATTATTCCTCAGGACAGAGACACTAGGGAATAACATTACCTACTCACCAAAGGATACAAAAGAAGAATGTTTAGACCAATCAAAAACTGATCATTTATTAACAAGCTGCAATGTGTAGGTAACATGGAGGCTTGACCACTTAGCACTAACTACACAATTAAAGGGGATAAACATGGTTTAATAGTTGGGGTCTGACTTTTCCTCTACCATAAATTTACCCTTATTTAGTAAAAGTGCCTTTTTTTGAAGGAACTGTGATTTTTTAAAGCCTTTATTTTCTTTCTAGAGAGGTTCTTACAATGTAGGGAATAAAGGGTTTTCACATAACCTTCCATGCTCCCAAGAACTGAATTTTGTATTCTTTTGGGTTGGCAGACATATTCTTATGGATAATTCATTTTGGGGGCAAATTCAGTTTCACAATCTATAAAATCAACTTACTATCACAATAAAATATAAAGGGCCTCAATGCTTCATTACAACAGTTACCTCTGCAGTCTCAATCAGTGGTTCTTAATGGGGTTGGAATGGCCTCTAGGGAAATTTGTAAAGGTTTGTTGATGTTCAAGATGCTTGAAAGGAGCCACTGGCATTTAGTGGAGAAGGCCATGGATGCTACACATCCTGAAATTTGTAGGGTAGTCTAGCATGATGAAAATATATTGTTAGCCTACAAGGTTTTCAAATGTTCTATCACTTAAGTAGCTGAAAACTGTTCAAAATTGCATGCAGTTAGAATTTAATCTGTTTAACAAATAATCTCAAAGTACATTTTGCATGCTTTTAATATACACTGAATTTCCCAGGGATGCATCTGTCATGTACATTGAAGGGGTTTTGTATTTCATTTAGTTCAGAATATGACTTAGAGTAGTTTACCATAGAATAAAATCTCATCACTGATGGTATCTCTGTCCATGGTACTTGAGTCATGAAAAGTACACATTCATTAGCTTGCTTGTGTAGCTAGCTGTTGAGTTCATGATGATTTTATACACAGGACCAAGTTAAGTGTCTACCTTTATTATACCTTTCCACTGAGATATTCCTGAGTACCTTGAATACTGATATTCTTAGTATTTTTTATGATGTGCTTTCCTTTTATTCCTTCTAACTTGGACAGTAGAATTTTTAGATTCATTGGTTCGTGTACTTATGTTTTTGAGATAATTGTAGGTTCATACACAGTTTTAAAAATGAACAGAGACCCCATGTCCATTTATAATTTTCCCTAACTTAACATCTTGTGAAACAACTGTACACTATGACAACCAGGATATTGACAATGCAACAATTAGGATACATTTCCATTATTAAAAAAAAAAATCACTCAGTCATGTTCCCCTTTTATAGCTATACTCACTTCCCTTTTATCTCCAATCCTTCCTTAACCCTTGTGAAAATGAATCTGTTCTCCATTTCTATAATTTTGTCATTTCAGGAAGGTTCTATACATGGTATCATATAGCATGTAATCTTTCTGTATTTTTTTTTTAATTCAGTTTAATTCTCTGGAGATTTACCTAGGTTGTATGCATAAATAATTTGTTCCTTAGCAATTTTATAGGTAAGGTAGATTATGTTAGCTCATGAATCTATTTCAGGGGTTAACAATCTTGTATAGTATTTCTTAAAGTAGAAATATTAGAAAATAATCAGTTTAAATAAAAAAGAATAATAATTTTTTCATCACACTAGAGATAAACTTTCCTTATTACATGAACCTTAAGCTAAAGTATCTTTTATCCTTAGAGAGTAGAAAATACTTTTTCTATTTTCCCTTGTCTTTCATCAATGAAATTATTCCTAGTGAAATAAACAAAAGGCAGGGGTAGGGGATCTTCTAATTAAAATACACCACACAAAATTTATCTTTTACCTATCACTTGTTTTTAAAAAATGAGACATAAATTTCAAAGCAGTAAAGATAGTACAAATGGTCAAAAGCATGAGCACTTTAAGTATGAAGGATGAGATGATAAACCATGAGAAGATCAGACTGATAAAATGCATCATTTATTTTCCCAAAAGACTGTATCTTTAAGAAAAAAAGTGACTTGGAATGGAATGGAGAAAGAGGGAGGCTACATTTATGTAAAAGCATTTAGAAATTAAACAAAAAATGGCTGGAAATATTGCTGAGAATGAAATTCTAAAAAGAAGAGAGTAAGAGAAATGAAAACAGTGCTACATTTTCTGTCTGGTATATCGCCCTCACTTCTTCCTATGGTGACAGTAGTCTGAGTTATTTCTTTCAAGTGTGCCTTATTCGCATCTTCTTCACTTGATCTTAGTGCTTAAATTTTTTTTTTGGAAGGAGGGGAGTAAATGGGGCAACTACCAGAGTGTGCTGAGTTAGCAGCCCAAATCCTGATGTTTACTTTGGCAGATAGACTACTCTGAAGCTGTGCCTCATTCTATTTCATTCATTAATTTCTGTAAATAGAGTATTTTACAAAGAAGTAGGTTATTTACTTCTTCAGTGAGTCTTTTAATACACTGAAGACTTCTATGGAGAAAGTAAACAAGCACTCTTCAAATGATATTACACCCCCATCCCACCCATATAAGATTTAGCAGAGATGAGGTTCACTGGTATAATATGATGGGTAGCCTGTGTAAATTCTCACCAAAGGTATAATTTGAAGAATTTCTTGGTCAGTCATTCACTATTCTAATTATTACCAGTCACTTTACTTGACGTGGTCCTGGACCAAAAGGTCATGGAATAATTTCAATAATCTATGCATAATTTACATGTTAGGGTCTGGTGTAGAATAGGGAATATAACTGTTCATAAAGTCACCTCTGAATATGAAAGATAATTTTAAAAAAAACTTTGTTTCAGGGATGGAAAAAAAAGCTATCATTCCAGCAAAATAATTCATTTTTTAAAGCAAAACGAAATGAATACATTTTATAAGGTTCCTATGATACAGGGAGAAAGAAGAAAAAAAAAGCCCTAGAAAGATATGAAATACATTAATATTAACAGCATAAATGTCTATGATACTTTCAAAATGACAAGGCTTGATTTTAAAAATTGATCTTTAACAAGAAAAAGAAATATGGGCAATTAGGAAATAATGAAGACCCTGTCAATATAGCTATGTTGATAATAACAGGTAAGGGAATTCTTGAGAAAATCTAATATATAAAAATCAGGAGGTCTATAATATGCATTATTGAGTCCCACAGGGATTAACTAATGAATTTATGAGCTTACCAGCAGTTATTTTTAGAAAGTTATAAAGAATTAGAGAAACACCAGAGCACTGAGAAATGATGTGCCTTCTAAAAAGAAATAAAATATACCTACTAGAATTCATTTTTAAATGAATTCTTGAGTTTCTAAGGAGAACATCATTAAAAAAAATAAAATTCCAACTTAACCAATATTTAGAGTCAGGCTCCTAACAGAGGTTTTCCACGTCGGAAGACGGAATGTGAAACTCAGCCACACAGGGGGCAATAAATAGAGTGGGGCAGGTGTGCTCACTGACACTGAGGCAGGGAAATGCCAAATGCACTCAGAGAACTTGCTGCATTGCCTTGTGAAACTACCAGTGTAAGCTATAGTGCTCTTTCTGTTGCTAACACTGCTACATGGTGCAAAAAGCTGAGGCTGTGTGTGGAAAAGGTAGAGAAGGTAAGACTTCAAGCTGGACTGGAGATGAGAGACACAGGTTGAAAGACAGACATAAAATCAGTGGCAGAAATTTTGGGGTCATCTGTAGCATCTGGGGCAGCCTGTCCTTTTTTCCAGCTTCTTCTCCAATCTTTTATCTATTGAAAGGGAGACATGAGGATAGGTATGGGGTCAGCTTAACACCTAGGGAGTCAATGCTGGGAAGTTAACTTACTCTTGAGGCAGTGTAGAGTGCTTGTAGAAGCTGTGGGTCTCTGACATTGAATGTGACAGACCTTGCTAATCAACCTTCTCCTAATCAAATAATACAAAAAAGGGATCCATTTTTAACTGTTTCACTTGTCTATGAAACGCAGGAAGGTGGTATAGAAGTGTTTTCATTAGTTTTAATTCTTGTCTCATACACTACTCATAATAATGCCACAAGGCCTACTCTCCTTAGATATGTTGTTTTCCTTAAAAATTTAAGCCCAGGTATGGGCAAAAGCTCCCTTTTTCCAGGTTCCCATTGTCATTTTCAAAAGTAACTACCACACTGGTGAGAACACAAAGCACCAAATGAGTGAATGAAAAAAAAAAACAAAAACAAAAACATAGTTATTTCTCTATAAGGACAGGTTTCTGATTCTATTATTCTCAGCATAGTCAGCAAAAAGCTTCAGTGGGTCCCATTCTAAAATAATGCTATCTATGGGGGCTGGTGCAACTTTAAAGATGACATCTCAGGCTTCCTTTTCTTGTAGTTTCTCTGTTTGTCCCTATCCAAGTATCAATGGCTAATCCAAACTGGATTGCCATTTTGTCTAATAACTGTGTGTGTGCAAGCGTGCATGCACAGAGAAAGGGAGGGAGGGGGAAGAGGGAGGGAAAGGGAAGAGAGAAAGGAGAGAGAGGAAGGGAGGGAAGTGAAAAAGGAAGGAAAGAGGAAGAGAGAGGGGGAGGGAGAGCAGGGCTGATTAAGTGGTATTAGATTGAGAGATAAGAAGGGAAAGGTAAGAGATAATGAACTAAAAACAAAGCAAAACAAAGTCATTTACTAGTTAAAATACCTAAATCTTTGTGGTCCTTTTTCAATTAAAAAATTGTGTGTTTCTCTAAGGGATATATTCTGTGAGCAGATGGTTGTTTCAGAGGTCCTGTGATTAATTAATTTATATACTTATACATGTAGTTGTATGCCAGGCACTATGTCTTGGGGCTATGGATGTGGTGGTGAGCATGACACATAAAGGATCTGTTCTGGTAGCATTTCTGCTAGTGGGGAATGGCAGGCAATAAACAAACCAACAATCATGATAATTTTATAGTTTGAAGTAAAATAGAAAAACCACAATAAGTGAATGTGAAGAAAATGAGGAGGGGGCAGTCGAAAGAGGAAAGGTAGCTATCCATTTAGATCAGATGGAAGACTTCTGACCAGAGACAGAGTGGCAAGAAGTCAGCTGAAGGTCTGTGGGCCGAGTGCTGCAGATGGTGTTCTAGAAGAGTCAATGCAGAGGCTCTCAGGAGGGAAAAAGCTTGTCACAGTTGAATTGAAAAGTTGGAGTGATGAACATGGTGGGTAAAGGGAAAAGTGGTAGAAAGTGTTTCAGAGACAGAGGCAGCTCCTAAGCCATGTGAGGTCTCACTGGTCAGAGTGAAAAGTTTGGATTTTTTTATTCCAAGGGCAGTGGTAAATTTGTTTGCAAGTTTTAAGCAGAGAGAATCTGACTTGCATTTCAGAGTACACAGGCTGCTGTATGGGGAATGGATGATGGGGTGTTAGAATGATGGGTTTAATCCTTCCTGATTGCATTTACTGACTCTCCCCATCTCTGATGCTTTCTCTAGGGCTCACTGTTCTAAACACTTCAGAGTGTAAAATCCACTTACTGATAGTTCACATAAATGAATGACACAGCAGTAGTAAATACGTAAGAGTTGAAAGAGAGCCTAACTAGTGAACAAAAAAATGGACTGGAGTCAGAAGCCAAATTTTCTTAACATTTCTACTCTTGTCATATATGCTGATATCAGGTTTCTCCACCCTGAAAAAAACAGTTACATTTGGTGGCACCACTGACATGGGGAGTATGTCGTCATAGCTTTCCACTTCCGCAGTAGTCCAGAGATACCTGCTGAGTTTACTGTCAAGGCAGGCTTTCCCACCAAGTTCTTCACTTTTATGGATGAACCAATATTCTCATAACTACCCTAGTTGAAAGCCTCTCAATCATCTTTGATTTTTCTACTTCATTGTTTGTTGCTCCTTGATGCAATCAGTTACCAAATCCTGGCAATTTTACCTCAGTAAGATTTCTCCAATTTCTTCCTTTCCATTCCCCCCTCCATCACTCAAGATTTTATGACCTATCATTAGAATCCAGAAATTCCTTCCTACCTAATTTCTTTGCCTTTAATCTCTCTTCCTCGACCTTATGTTCTGTCAGATGAAAAATTCTAAAGTATCACTGTGGTATATATTTCTCTGTTCAAAATACCTAACACCCTCCCTGAATCTATCAAATTAAATAGAAATTTATTAATTTGGTTAAAAGCCCTCCATCTTGGGCTCTCCCTGGTGGTGCAGCGGGTTGAAGCACAGCACTAAGAAGCTAAAGCCAAGTAAACTTCAGCATGAGTTTGATTCCTGCCTGCCCTGGAGGTGATCCATATGGCAGCAGACCTCTCCTGACCCACCCGCTGCTCTCTTCAGTGATCTGTCTGTTCTGCTTCCCACTCTGTTTCTGGTGAATCCTCTCTCACTGTGGCTGTACCTCTGGCCTGTACCCCAGTTCTGTATGCACAAATAAATAAATCTTTAAAAAAACAAAAACAAAACAAAAAAACCCCTCCATCTTCTGGCTCCAGACTTCTTTTCTGTGTGTAGCCCTGACCTCCTCCCCACCCCAACATGTATCTCCTTTCCTGATAGGTCCGGACCACTTGGCATTTCTTAAACCTTTGCAAAATCACAGGCACTGGACATCCATGATTCTGACGATTCTAAAATCCAGCCAGAGAAGAGATCACTATTATAAACTTTTTTGCAAGCAGGGTGCAGATTTTACTCATCTTCAAACAGATAAATACACCTTATGTTGAATTATATGCTCACTTTAGAGTTCAGAAATAATTTTCTCTAAAATTGGAATATGATGACAGTTGGCTATTCTAAAGTTGAAGGAAATAGAGTGTTCTCCTTAGCTCTCCAATAACTTGATGAAATTGCCTCAGGTGACCCACTATTAACAATTAATTGATAAAACACTGACAAATACTCAAAGTATCATCCAATTCTCTTTACCTAAAATGTGCTTATCTAGTAAATACAATTCACTAGCATCAAAAGGAGATTGTCAGAACTAAGAACTCTCATAGAGACAGACTGTGCTCAAGAGCTTATATTCCCAAGATGTAGTTGGTGTGGACTAAATTTAGGTGCAGACAGAAATGTATCAAATATAAATTAGTAAAGGTATGGAAAAGACCCTAAATAAAACTTAGTCCAATGGTTTCATTTCACAGAGAAAACATAAAATTCCAGATAGGTGGTGATAGGTCAAAGTTATACAGATAGCTTTAGTATAGTCAACATTTACAAACTGGTTAAGAATTTGAAATAGTCAAAATTACCAAGAGACGAATGTCTACTTGCTTTAAGATCCAGTTCAGTATTTATTTCTCTACTACTAAGGCATATTTGATTAAGGTTAACCTTACTCCATACCAACTATGTTAAACTTGAACATCATTTTGGAGAGAACTGACATCTTTACTGTGTGCAGTGATTGAAACTATGCACATGATATATTTCTTAACTTTATATATTATTATTATTTTTTTTTTAAAAGATATATTTATTTATGCATACAGAACTGGGTACAGTCCAAGGAGCAGGATCAGTGAAAGGATTCAGAGCGGGGAGCAGAACAGGCAAACTGAGGAAGTACACTGCTGAGGGGAGCAGTGGGAGGGTCAGGAGCAGGGGGAGGGTCAGGAGAGGTCTGCTGAGCCATGTGGGTCAGCTCCCTGGCCAAGGGTTGAACTTGCCCTGAAGTGGCTGCTGCTAGCTTGGTAGTGCTGCACTTTAACCTGCTGAGCCACCAGGGAGGGCCCTATCTTTTTTTTAGTATTGCATGTTTGATGATGTTACTATAAAGGGGAGAACTGATATATTTACATTACTCAAATGTTGCTATACAGACATACAACTATTTTTGTATAATGATTTTATAACCTGCAACCTTACTAAATTATTTTTATCCTGAAAATTTGTAATTTTGACTTTTTTACATAAGCCATTAGATCACACTGAATAATTTCAGTTTTATTTCCTATTTAATTCTTATACCTTTAATTTTTCCATTCATAAATTAAAGAAAAAAACTAAACTATAAACAAAAGAGCCTCAAATGAATTTATGCCACTAACCAATGCAATGATTATCATATAAAGCAAATTGCAAATTATCATAAATAATACAAAGCTGGCATAAATCACTACATTTTCTATTTTGATTAAATTCTTGATGATACAACTTAAAAGAGACCTCTCCTGTCAGATAATGTCACCTAGCTGCTGACTGCTAGTGGCAAAAGCTCGCTGCATTTTTATGACATTGATAGTGTGTGGAGTGTGTTATGCTCCTAACAATGATTTCTTTATATCGTAGTTATAGTAATATAGAAATAGACTATTTTGGTTAAATTCTACCTCCAAGTCTAGAATTATCCTCATGCTGTCTGGTACTATGTTAATTTCACTCCTAGCTCTCTCCTCAAATCTTTCTAGAAGTTCTTTAAAAAAAAAAAGAAATCCATAACGCAGCTACCTTCAACATGGCAACAATCATTATAGGATCCTGAACTTATTTACACATCATTATACATACGGAGAAACACTTTCTATTATGATACACATACATTGATTTTAAATTAAATACATATATTCAAAAATGTCTTCAAAATGTAGTAAATTCCTACTATTGATTAGCTTAGAAAATGTCATGAGAACATATTAGACAGGACTTCTATTTCAACATCAGACAGTATTTCAAAGTATCAGGAGAGAGAAAATTCATGAGCATATAAATTAATATGAAGTTCTATTAAGAACTGACTTGTGATAAAAATTAAACAGAAACAGGTATGGCTAAACAGTTAATAGAAAGGGTCATAAAACTGTTTACAACTACAACCTTTACTGCATCTATAATGAACTCATCCCCCGAAAAAATTTCAAAACTTGAATTTGGCTTTCCATGTAGGTTGCTCCCTCATTTAGCAAACTGCCCAGAATATCCACAAGCTAGAATTTTTTATTATTGCCCAAGGTATTACATTTTCTTCTCAGGAATTAAATTTACTTCTGGGTTTGTAAATATTTGCAATCCTAGGGTTTGAGATATTGTAATAGATGTAAAGTATATTTTACATGTGTTATAAAATCTAGCAAATTTATTTTATTTCTACTTCTTTGCTTTGTATAGTGGCTCTAAGCAACATTTTAAATGTAATTATAGGACCATAAAGTTCTTTTTCCTCCAAGTGTTTCAAAATCAGGCTAAGAATTATTATCTGAATCTTGTTAAAGTACCAGCTGATGGGAATTCTTTCCTAAAGAATCTTAAATACACCCTTTGAGCATCACTATAGGTTGATGGGACTACTATACTAGCCAGAGAGAACTATTTAAAAATTCATATTGATAAGAAATCCCTGTGAATTCACTTACAAGGTTGACTAAAGTAGATGGTGAATCTACACGGTTAAAAAAGGAAGATGATAGCTACTAGAAATAAGATGGTCACGTCAGAGCTTTTAGGCAACAATTTATATTCATAAGAAGAAACATAAACTGTGAAAAATTTTCCTAAGAAAAATGTCTTATTTCATTAAGAAACAAGAAAAAGTATCAACACCAATGTTCTTAGGAAATCCAATAATGAACCAATATTATAGCCCATTTACTAGAAAAAATATGTTCACAAGTTGTAAAAAGAAGAGCTAAAATTATACGCCTTTACAGTGATTGAATCATGAAAATTCCAATGATGCCAAAATTATGTAAAGATACAGTAGTAGTTACTATTTGCTTAATAATTAACTATTCATATCCTTTATTGAAAAAGCACTAGTAATGACATGCATTACAACAGAATAAAAGAAAAACAGTAAAGAGTAAAAGGAGAAGAGAAACAGCATAAAGTCAGATCACTATACTGGAATGACTAAATCAAAGATCTGGACAACTGTCAGATAATGGTCAAAATTTAACTGAGCTTCCTGTTGACCAATACAATTCATTGCATCTCAGTGATGCAAGAAAACCTGTTGTAGACCAACAATTTTTTTCCCATACTGTGTCCTTAATGAAGATTATGATATAATACTAAAGAACAACTTGGGAGTAGTAAGTGAAAGGAGTACCAAGATAACTTGTTTAAGGTGACTGAGAGCGTTGTTTGCTCAACAGATAGAACTAAACATATCTAAAGGAATGAATGGATTACACATTTTAGACAACTTTGTATCAATATTATTTTTACTTTTCTCCATTAAGAACTGAAGAGAAAGCCTGAGATTACATATTCTGGCAAGAACTTGGGTGGCAGATTATTTTTACTATTTTGGAGTCATCAATATCTACTCTAGAAATTTGGACAATGACAACATGAATTCTATCACTAAGTAGTAAAACATTTTCAGTAAACTAGTAAGAACATACCAATATGATTAAAATACTTCTGGATAAAGATACATATATGCTAGTATTTAATTAAAATATCTATTTGATTCTACTTTGTGAAAAAGCTTGCAATCCAGGAAAGAAGGAAATTTCTGACTATCTCAGTGCATGCCTTCCTGACATTTTGCTGTTAGCCCCTGGAGACTTGTTTGAAGTGAAATTAAACTCTGTCGAGTTTTCTATTTGCTAACAGTCCTAGTTAAAGAGTTGATGACAAGGAGATTGAAGTCAGTAACTAAAGTGAAGTTTCTAAGATATTTGACTAAGATGATTTTCTTCCACATCCATTAGGAAATGTAGAATTAAGTACATTATTATTGCTGATGAATTGGAAATAGTTCATGCAACTGAATTTTAATAATTTAAGGTTTATTGTTGGCTACTTTATCAATATGTTTGTAATTCTGCATGTCATTTAATTTTGACTGGTCCATTATCCTACTCCTAAAAGAAGAGCATTGTTTAGCATACAGGTATATGCATGCATACTACTAGGATTTTAGATATTTAACACAGCAAAACCATAAAATGACAGAAGCAATGATTATTTATCATAAATAAAGCATTTGCCCAGGAAGGAAAATAACTTTTTGTTATTAAAAAAGGTATAAGGTCCTCCCTGGTGGCGCAGCGGGTTAAAGCACAGCATTGAGAATCTAAAGCCGCTTCCTCATGAGTTCGATTCCCGCCTGCCCCGGAGGTGACCACATGGCGTGGCAGACCTCTCCTGACCCGCCCGCTGCTCCCCTCAGCAGTGTACTTCGTCTATCTGCTTGTTCTGTTCCCCACTCTGTCTCTGGTGAAGCCTCTCACCGCCCCTGAGCCTCTAGCCTGTACCCTAGTTCTGTATGCACAAATAAATAAATCTTAAAAAAAAATAAAAAATAAAAAAGGTATAAAACATGTGGGGTAAGTGTATGGGACTATGGTGCTGGCACACGAGTGAACTGGTGATTGGAAGTTTACCGGGATACAACTGAGATGGGAAAAGGCACAAAATGACGTAACAATAAACTATTATAAAAAGAAAAAAGGTATAAAACAGGTAAAAATGGAAAATGTAAAAGCATCAATAATCCTAACATTCAGAAAGAATACCTTGTAAGATATACTTCCAGGCATTTTTTCCTATATAAAAATATGCACTTTGTGTTTCCAAAATTGCATTACTTTAATAATGGGACAATCAACTATATTTCAATACAAATGCATTAAAATACACTATATCCAGTTGACTATAGTGGAGGATTCTGGGTCCCTTCATGATGGGTCTGGCGGATAATATAAATCTGAAAATGTGTGATCCTATTAACACTGAATTATATACCAATGCCACCTCAATTAAAAAAAAAAAGATCATATGGAGGATTCTTGTTCTGGTAATTTGTTAACTAGTGAATATGGTGAATTCTGAGTAAAATGTAATATATAGCTATTTGATGGCATAGGAGAAGAATCAAGAGGAGAAACTGAAGCTGATAAACTCCTCAAAGGAGGGCTCTATGCTGGCTGGCTCCTCACCTGAAAGAATTCTTTTCGCCTGGTTAGGGGTGATTAGAACCAAAAGGCTGAACTTTTTGGCTTGAAGTGTCAAAAGATAACCTTGGAGATTCCAGACTAGCTGGAAACTAGGAAGGAAAATTCCTGGAAAAAAATGGGACAACCACTGAGGTGGAAAGTTCCAAATCTGTGTATGATTTCCAAATAATCTTTTAGATGAATTCTGACTGTGTTTGCATGGATAGGAGACCAAATTGCTGACAGATGGTTCCAGCTGGAAATCCGAAGAAGCTGAGCAGAAATTTAAGCTGCTGCCCACCCTGGGGGAGACAGTTATAGAATTTGAATCTTGTCAAATTAGAGCAGGTAGATGAACACCTTGGGCTTTCCAGTAAAACCCAAAAGAATCATCTATAAGGAGTAAAAGTGATGTCCCAGGACTGAAGTTTACATTCTAAGGACAAAACTCACCATTAAAAAAAAAAAAAGTACAAAACTAAGTCTGTGAAAATTCAAGTTCATCTGTAAATAATTTAAATGCCTTTGGAGAAAAACTAATACTTCTTAGAAGAATACTACAGAATTCAGAGACCAAGAGCTTATCATCAATGTCTAATGTAAGATAAACATTTATTAGATATACAAAGAAACAGGGAAATGTGATCCATAGTTAAGGGGTGGGGTTGAGGGTGTGAGGAGAAAAATAGTCACAAATGACCCAAAAGTTGGAATTAGAAAACAATGATTTTAAAGGAAAGCATTATAAATTTTCCAAGAACTTAAAGGACTTAATTTGTCAAAGAATATTTTAACAGAAAAATTGAAACCTTACATAAGAACTAAGTGAATATATCAGAACTGTGAAGTACAATATCTGAAAGGAAAATGGATGCACTAAATAGCTAACTAGCAAAGAAGAAAAAAGTTTCAGTGAACTTAAAAACCATTTAACAGTAATCATCCAAACTAAAGAACAGGGGAAAAAAAAGATTGGAAAAAAAAAATGAATAAAGTCTGAGTGACATGTGAAACAATATAAGCTACCTAATTTATATATATAATCCGAGTCCCAGAGAAAAGAAAAAAGAATAGGGCAGCAATAGTATTTGAATCATGGATCAAAGAAAATGACTAAAATAAAGAAAATAAAAATTAGCATATGATCATAAAACTACTAACATAAATAGGACAAAATTTTGAAAGTGTAAGCTTTATATTGCCACAAATAACATAGTAATGCAAGGAATCATACGAAACTACTACCTCTGGGCAGGCGGGGATTGAACTATACATCAAAAAAACTATACATCAATAACGTTTGTAACTTTGAAGAAATAGACACAGCTCTAGAATGATATAGTTTACCAAGAAAATACCAGGAAGATGCAGAGTTGAATATGTCAATCACATGCATGGAAACTGAAGTATCATGGTTTTATTCATATGGTTCCTACTACCTAGGTTAATATTTTGCAACTCTCATCCCAGTTAATACCTACTGATCCTTCAAGCTGAAATTAAAACATCACTGCTGTTTTCTAAAACTTTCCCAATCTAACTTACATACTCCTTTCTGGCTTTCCAAAGACTCTGTATATACTCCTCAACTACCCGACAGTTATAATCGTTGATTTACGTTTCATACTCTCCTAACAACAGAGTATGGGAGTATGTTAGTGAACAAGGCTTTCACCTCTGTACCTCTATTTTTTCACATTTTATCTAAATTATGGTATAATGACATATTGTTATTAAATTTAATAAAAAAAAATGAACAAAAAATTCGCCCCCAAACTAAAGTCCAGGACCAGACAGTTTTACAAGTGAAAATGACCAAATCTTTTTTTTTTATTAAAGATTTATTTATTTATTCGTACAGAACTGGGGTATAGGCTAGAGAGGCGGAGGGTGAGAGGATTCACCAGAGACAGAGTGGGGAGCTGAACAGGCAGATCTAGGAAGTACACTGCTGAGGGGAGCAGCGGGCGGGCCAGGAGAGGTCTACCACGCCATGTGGTCACCTCCGGGGCAGGCGGGGATCGAACTAATGCGGAAGTGGCTTAAGCTTCTTTGTGCAGAACCTGCGGCGCCACCAGGGAGGGCCCGATAATGACCAAATCTTTAAAAAAAAACAACTTATGCCCATCTTGCTGATTATTTCCAAAAATCCAAGAATGGGGGATGCTTCTTAATATATTTTATGCCAACATTACCTTAGTTCCAAAGTTAAGACAAAGAGAGCACTAGAAAGCTACAATTATATCTGATGAATATTGATACTGTAATCTTCTATAATATACTAGTAAATCAAATTCAACAATACATTATAGGATTATGTATCAATATTGAGTGAGAATTATCCCCAGGAGGTAAAAGAGTTTAACATATGTAAGTGAATCAATGCAATATATCAATAGGAGAAAAGATAAAAATCATGAAAATAGCAACAGATGCACAGAAAGCATCTGACAAGGTTCAGCACCCATACATGATAAAAATACATTAATATGTGAACAGAAGGAACCTACCTCAACAGAGTAAATGCCACATGTCACAAATCTACAGCCCATATAATACTTACTGGTGAAAAAATTGATTGGTCTTTAAAATCAAGAACAATACTAGGGTACCCACTGTCACCACTCCTACTTAATTTAGTATTAGGGGTTTTAGCTAGAACAATCAGATAACAAGAGGAAATGAAAAGAATCCAGACTGGTAAAGAAGTGAAACTCATTATTTGCAGACAATAGCATACTATATATAGGAAAACCTTACGGCCGCCACCAAAAAGCTATTAGAAACAATAAATGAACACAGCAAAGTTGCAGGTTACAAAACCAAAAAACAAACAAAAACCCACAAATCTGTTGCAAATGTTCTTGTATGATAATGAACAAGAAGAAAAGTAAGCTAAGAATGTAATTTTATTCATAATAATTTCAAAAATAACTAAATGCATAGGAATTAACACAGTCAAAAGAACAGGACTTATACAGTGAGAACAGTAAGACTATTAAGGATATAAATCATGACAAAAAGAAGGGAAGATCCTCATGAAATGGGGAGAATCAATATAATCAAAATGACTATTCTGCCAAAAGCTATACAAATTTAATGCAATCTCTATTAAAATACCACTAACATTCTTTAAAGAAATTGAAGAAGTATTAAATTTCATACAGATTCACAAATGTCCTCAAATAGCTAAAGCAATCCTGAGAAAAAAGGACAGCGTTATGACATTACATTATCTGACTTTATACTATACTATAAAGCAACAGTAATTAAAACAATATAGTAACGGAATAAAAAGACACATGGATAGATGGAATAGAATCAAAAGCTGAGAAACACATCCATATATCAATACTTAACTCATGATAAAAGAAATACACACACATAGTGACATGAGGGAGAGTTTCTAAACAAATGGTTATGGGAACACTGGTCAGCTACATATAAGAGAATGAACTTGAATCACTCTCTAATTCTATGCACAGAAATAAATTCTGAATGAATTAAAGACTTTGATACAAGATTTGTCACAATGAAATACACAGATGAAAATATTGGTGATACACTTCATGATTATCAATGATAAAAATGTCTTTCAAGCCTTGAATCCAATGGTAAGGGAAAGAAAAACAAAAACACGTAATTGCAACTACCTCAAATGAAAAAGATTTTGCACAGCAAAAGAAAATATAAGTAGATTAAGAAGATAGCCTACTGAATAGGAGAAAACATACATTACAAAACCAGCGAAGGATTAACACCTAAGATATGCATACATGAAACTGACTCACTTTAAAATTAGAAAACAAGCAACCCAATTAGTAATGGGCAGTGGATCTAAACAGACAATTCAACCATTAACTATGTGGAAGGCCAACAGATAAACAAAATAATGTTCACTATTGCGTTGAATAAGAGAAATGAAGGTCAAAGCCACAATAAAACAAAACAACACCTCAGAGCTTGAAAAGGATGCGTTAAAAAATCCCAACAAGTGCTGGCAAGGATGGGGAGAAAGAGGAACCTGATTAAATTGTTCTAGAAATGTAAACTTGTTTAGCTATTTTTGAGTGATCTAGATTTACCTTAAAAAACTAAAAATGGGGGCCACCTTGGTGGCACAAGGGGTTAAATTTCAGCACTAGGAAGCCATGTGCAGTCAGTCACTGCTCCCCAAACTGGTGAATCCTCTCACTCCCCTCCACACCTCTGGTCTGTACTCCAGTTCTTGATGAATAAATAAATCTTTACAAAATATTAAAAAAAACACAACAACTAAAAATGGAAAATCCATATGGCCTAGCAATTGCACTTTGGGGCTAATATTTGAAGAATGTGAAACATAATTTTTTTTTCAATTGAAAAAAAATTGATCTGCAATGTTTATTGCAGCATTATTTATAATAGCTTGAACACAGAAACAGCCTCAATGTCTTTTGATAGATGAAAGGATTAAGATGTTATGCCCATACCTTGGAATAATAATTAGCCATAAGAAAGACAAAATGGGGCCCTCCCTGGTGGTGCAATGGGTTAGAATGTAGCACTGAAAGCTCACCACAGCCACTTCAGTGTGAGTTCATTCTCCAGCCCCAGAGGATCCACATGGCATGGCAGACCTCTCCTGACCCGCCCACTGCTCCCCTCAGCAGTGTTCTTCTATGATCTGCCTGTTCTGCTCCTCACTCTGTCTCTGATGTATCCTCTCACTGCCCCTGCACCTCTGACCTGAACCCCAGTTCTGTATGCATAAATATTTTTAAAAATCTATCCCAAATTATTAAAAATATAGCTCTTTAAAAAAAAGACAAAATGTTGTCTTTTATAGAAAAATGGAAGAAGTCAAAAGGAATTACGTCAGTAAGGCAAGTCTGAATGACAAAGTCAAATCCTGGATGTTTACATAATGGATGATTTGACAGGTAAAATGCCATGAAAACTAGGAGACACTAACAGAGTAAGGTTTCTGGGATTAAGAGGAAGAGGGGAAGGGAGCAATGATCAAAAAGATGGTGGTGGCAAAAATATATTTTAGGTGAATAGTAAATGATACTGTGAGAAAAAAGTAAAGTAAAAAGCCAAAAAGTGGATAAAGCCCAGATGTCCATCAGTAGGACAATGGATACCCAATTTGTGATTTATTCATAAAATGAACATTATATAGTAATTAAAAGGCTGAATTAATGATACAGCCAACAGCCTAGATGAATATTAAAAACATTGTTATGTCAGAAGCCAAATACTGAAGAACTGTACTTTATATGACATTTGTATGAAGTTTAGGAACAGATCAAAAAAAAAAAAACAAAACTATGGGGGGATGCAGGATGAAGTGGAGGGCAAGGACAATGAAGCAGAGGGGAAAAGGGAGACAAACTGGGGAGTGAGGGAAATGTTTTCTGTTATAATTACAGGGGTTACAAAGATATCCCAAAGTCCAGTGGGTCCAGTGGGTGTACAAGTTTCTCAAAACTCAACAGTTCATCATTGAAGAGCTGGTCAATTCATTATGTGCAAAACATTAAAAATGAGAATAAACTAATATTTCAACTATACTTGATATATATTTTGATTTGTGCGCAAGATCACTGATACACTCAGGGATTAAACCCTCCTGAAAATACTTGCACCTGAACTAATCAGCTTATACTGCATTTTATTTTCGTTTGCTAGTCCTCAATGATTAAACATTTAGCAAGAGAATATACCAACAGTAACTAGATGATATTTGGTAACTCTACCTTAAAAAAATGAACTCTTCTGTTAAATTACCAAGATCAGTTTAAAATTACCATTAACAAAATCACAAAATCACTTCATTTGCTTACAAAATCATGACATATTCATGTATACTTAGTATCTAGGTAAGGACCTTGTGTTATTAACATGGTATGGTGTTCAACATTTATAGGTAACAGACAGTTCTGGTCCTTATGAAATTGTCAGTAAAAAAGACAGTGTAAAGGCACTTTATCACTAAAGGATTGGCAAAGCTTCCAGACAATGTTAAAAATTATAGTCCCAAAAGGACAGTTCAGTAAAAATTCACCAACCCTTTTTATTATATAGTCTACTAATATGAGTCATTACATCCCAAGGCAGCAGAACTAATGGGCATATTATAATAATTTAAGCTCTATAACATTTTAACTAAATATATGACATTGAAGTAACCAAAATAGGCTATAATATACCTATTGTTTTCCAAGATCAAAAGAAGAGAATACAGTATTTTTATTTAAGCTGATTAAAAAAGCATTTGAATTTTAAATATAATTGGTACCAAAAAGTCCTCAGTCAAAAGAACTTATAAATAACTCTTAAATAATTGGAAGACCCTGATCTGATAGGGCTTAATGAGTTAACAGTCTTAATTTTTCTCCTAACTAAGTAAAGTGGAATGAAGTAGTTCTATTATTGGTTTATACTTCAAATTGAGATGCTTAAATTGGCTTAAAAATCAGTGATAAAAACTATTATCTAGTAATCAAGACAGTAATTTTCAGTAACATAAATTCAACCATCTATTGAATATGTTTAGAAAAAAACGATCAGATCAACTATACATTTCCAAGAATTTAACCCACATTTTATAGTGTGGATGGTGCTTTCTATCTGCTAGTAGGTAATTAGAATCATTACTGCATTTACTAATCAGATTATTAAATAGTCAACTTTTCCTGTATTTATTCCATGGAACTCTGGATCTGTGGGATGTTCAAAAGTGTTTAAAGTTTAGGAAAACTTCTATTGCAGCTTTTCTCAGAGGCTTCTATGTACTAACGTGCAGTATGATACACAGCAGGAAGGATTTCAACGTTTATTATCTCTCAAACATATTTAAGAAATGAGTTTCTCTTGGAGCAGTTTTATGAAATTTTATTGTACAAAACATACTTCAGAAAATTTTGGTCTAGAGGTTACATAGACATGAACTAGCGTTACAGCAGTCTGAAGTGAAGGCAAGAACAAAGTGAGATAGAACAAATATTACACAAACAATTATTTCTGTGGGCTAATTTCTGTAAATGTGAAATGCCATTTACTAGCTGTAGACTTGAACAAGTTACTTAATATTTCTTTTCTGTTAATTTGTAAACATGGTGCAATAATAGCCACATTGCAGGTTTTGTGAAGAGAAGTAAATTTCATGTATATGAAGTAAAAGTATAGTGCAAACACACGGTTCTGCTTGAAAGATAGGAGTGACCTATTATTATTTGTATATTTTGGTTCAGCTTATGTGAACTGGTTGCTTTCTTTTGGTGATATGGAAAAAGAAGATACCCATTAATATTCTAGTCCATTCTTGTGCTTTCACAATTAATTTTCAAGTCAAAGATTCTGAGAAGACCTGATCATACAAAGTCAACGGACCTTTACTGAACACAGCATTTAGATAGGAACCTGTTTACCATTGTAGCATGTTGGTATTAATTGGTTAAACAGCATAACAGAATTATTTCTGTAGCAATATCTCCTGGTTCATCTTCACCTATATTAATAGATTCTGTCCTTAAACCAAACCAGTGAGATTGGTAATACAGAAACTGTTACTTGTCTCAAATCATGTTTATGGGAACTTAGGCCAGGAGAGGCTAAATGAATTGTCCAAGCTCACAGATTAGCATGTCAGTGTGTAGACACAAGATCATGTTGTAGGCTTTAGTATCAGTATGTTGAATATTTGAATGAATAAGTGATTTAAGTGAGAGAACCAGAGCTCATACTTCAAAATTATTTAATTTAGTACAACATTTATTTGGTTGCTGCTGTATGATGTGCTAAGTTTCAGGGCACAAAAATGGATGGGACATTTGCTCATTCCTCTAAAACTCATAATCTAGTGATACTTAGACAATCAGGAAGCAGAAAGGAAAAAAGAAAATTAGTGACTCTGAGTAGCTTTCTGTGGCAGTGACCCAGTAGCCCAGGGGTCATCCGAGTTTATCATGACGTACAGGGCTTTGTGTAAGTGGGAATCTTAGGAACTCTCCTCTATGGTGAAGCCTATGGTCATGTCTACCTTCATTCTGTGGTAATATTATACCTTTAGTAATGAAGAATGTTGTGGAAGCATTTGTTTGGGTTCTTTATCTTTTCAACATGAAATACCCTCCCTTCTGTGTCTATGGTCCTTTTTGTAACAGATCACAGAGATGTACTTTCTACTTAGGATGTCTAGTTGTGGACACATTAAAAAACATTTCCTTTCTTTGAAATCATTGTATTTCTATTGCTTTGTCCTCATTCTTTTGGCATGCTAATGCTTTTCCAGATTCAGTACTTCTTTTGACTACCTATTGACTGTTAATGCCTATTTGTTCACAAAATTGCCTGACTATATCCTGGCCTGGCCTAAGAAGACTCCAAATAAATAAATAAATAAATAAATAAATAAATACATAAAAATCCATCCTTGAGATCTACATGCTTTTCTCATATCCATTTACTTCTGTGTTCAGTGGCTCTCATTCTAAGCATGTGAGTCTTTAAGCCTCGTGTCACCTTCAAATATTCTCTGTGGAATGGTATTCTGTGGTGATGCCCTTTACATACCCTTAGGTATCACCACAGAATACCTTCCATGCCTTAGGAAGTCCTACAGAGGTGCAACTGGTAGTAGGAACAGGTGGGAAATTTCCCCAGTTATCAATGCACAAGGAAAGGGGCAAGCAGTGGGATTAGTCTACATGTTGTCACATTATCATCACCTCTTCTGGAGAAAACAACTAGGGTCAGTGATGTTGCTTTGAGATACAAAGAGAGCATGCTGTTTACAAGTAGTTCACTGAAGGACAGTAACAGCAGAGAGGAAGCCTCGAAGCATGAAAAGACAGAGGCCAAACATGGTGTCTTGGACAATTGAGAATCAGCCCTCACTTCCTGCTCTAGCAATTTTCCAATTCATCATCCTAGTAAAAGTTTGTAATAACATTAACAGCTGAATCACATGTTTCTTTACTTATTAGCTTGTTTTTAGCCTGTATGTTTATTGTCCATCTACTTTGATTAAAATAAGGTCATTCAGGGAAGGAACTTTGTTATGTCTGCTGCTGCACACTGTTCCCATTCTTGTATCTAGAACAGTGCCTAATACATAGCAGTTAGTCACTGAACATTTGATAACTGACTGATGGGTAAAGTTTCCTGAAATAGTGGGAACTCAATGAATGTTGAATTAGCAATGAAACACAAACATTTTCTGAGAAAAGTACTTGATTTCAAGTGTTAGAAAAAGAATGTATCATTATGAATTATTTTTTTAGAAATTCTTTAAATGCTTTTCAAAAAAATATAGGTGCTAAATTCCAAATACTAAAAATGCCAACATAATGCACCTGTTTTGCTTCTAACAAGCTGATATGTTTGCTGTTCTCAGTAACCCAATCATTTGAATAAAACGATCCTAAAAATATGATTGTTAAAAGCTTCTGGAAGTACAACAAACATAATTTTAACTGTATTTGGTTAAAAACTGAAACCAATACTACTCATGGTTTTTCTATCAATAATACTCACTTCAAAAGCTATTTATATTGCAAAGAAATAATTTTAAGGATTCAGGTACTATTCAAATTTATTTTGGAAAAGGATAATAAAAAGAATAAGACACCATTTGTTTCTTTGATTTTATCATGCCTTCACACTTAAATATTTTAAAAGAAATGAACACAAATGCAATACTTAATAATACATCTTTCTTTTGTCTCCCTCCTATCTCCCACCTTCTCCCCAAGGAACAGCTACAATAACCCCTATCCACAATGCATAGTGATTTTTTGAAATTTATTTTGAGCTACAGCTTAATGCCCTTACATAATAACTTACATGGTAAATACTCTTTAATTTAGAGAAACCCTTGTAGCATAAAGTTTACCAGGATTATACATTCATTAAAGTTTTTTAAGGTTTAGGGACCATCCATGTGTTCTTCATTCTATTACACTGTTCTGACCCTTGTTCCAGGCCCTAGGTGTTAGCTGCCTAGTATTTGTGTCGTGCTTCAGTATGTGTGAACTACAGATATGAAGATGAGCTTCCACAGAAAGTAAGATTTCCATATATTAAAAAGAAGACTGAGAATTAGATGTCAGAGTAAGTTAGCACTCTCCAATTATTTGTAGATCTGAGATAAGATAAATGGAATATCAATATCATAGAAAAGATGGCTATTTTAGATTATAGGTAATAATAACTAATTTGCATCCTTTTGAATTTGTGGGGAGTTGGTATTATTCACTGAAAAACTGTTCAAGAAGTGGAAAAACTGGATTATAGTTACTATTGGCAAGGTCAGCACATAAGATTATTACTACATATGAAAGAAACTGGACAGTAAATTCTTTTGGGCCTTCTGACCTTTCTTCTTAATCTTTTAATCTTTCATATTTGTTTTTTCATCACTTTGTAACCAAGAGAATATATATGTATAAATGTGCACACACACACACACACACACATACATTGTGGATATGATGGACATCTCCCAGTATAAAGATGTTAAATAATAGTTTAAAAAAGAAGCAGTACAATACTGTCTTGAAGAATACAGGTTATGCAATCACTTTAAAAGAGCTCAGCTCATTTTAATCCAAACATCTCCTGAGCGTCTTGTATATGCCAGGGGTAGGGGATACACAAAGAAAAATAAGACACAGGGATCATCTTTGAGATTATAGTATTAATGTCACCTTGGAAAGGATCCAGGACATGCCTGCCTTATTCTAAATTTTATCTTATAGCATTAAATAGCATTAAAAAGAAATTTCTATGTTACATGAGAGGTTATTTATAGATACATAAATTTTGCCTATAATGAATATTACAATGCATTGCAAAATGTGATTTAATGGACAAACTGTATTTTTACTATAATGTACCTTCAGTAAACTTACATTAGACCCTTCTGTAAAATAATAATACTGCATTTGCTATATGTTATATACTTTTAAATTTTAACAACTGCTTATATGTTCATAGACTTTTTAGTAAATAAATGACTAAATTAGTAAATAATGTATCTATCTACATTAGATAGATATGAGGGTACACAAAAGTTTTTCTCTGCAAAAGCTAAATGGCATTCTATTCAATTTTAGATTTCTTCATATTTCTAATGGAATATCAACCGAGCAAGAGCTTGTTTATTATCTTTCTTAGTCAAAAATACAAAGTATTGTCACTTAGGACACTTATCAGTTGTCTTATTTTGACTTCTTCAATATTCAACTCTGGCCAAAAATGTGTTGCGAAAATGGCATTTAAGAAATATAATTAAGGCACATTTAAATTGTTTTTTTTCTAGATGTTTTTCATCTTTAACTACAGTAAAGTTGTAGTAAGTTATGCTAAAATTCAATGCTGTCTCATGTATGAATCTTACCACCGAGTCATGACTGAATGTCACATTATTGGCTCTTCTTTATTCCTTTCCCTTCTTGTAGATTTTTATTGATCATTAATAAAAGTTAGCAATAGCAAAAAGAAAAATTAGGAAAATAATCATATTTACAATTACAGCAAAAGGAATAACCTACTTAGGAATAAATCCAACCATGGAGGTAAAAGATATACACAGTAAAAACTTCAGACTTTGAAGGTAAAAAGTGAAAAAGACATATGTAAATGTAGAGGTATTCCATGCTCATGGATTAGGAGACTTACTATAGTTAAAATGTCCATACTAGCCAAAGCAATCCTTATCAAAATTCCCATGGCAGTTCTCATAGAAATAGAATAAACAATCCTAAGGTGTGTATGTGTATGGGATAACAAACAACTCCAAACAGCCAAAACAGCTGTGTGAGAGAAGAACAAGGTGCAGAAATCATGTTCCTTGATTTCAAATTATATTACAACACTGTAGTAATCAAAATAGTATGGTATTGGCATAAACACAGACATCTAGATCAATAAAGTAGAAATAAATCCATACACACATGGTCAAATACTTTCTGATAAAGGAGGCAAGAACAGACAATGGGAAAAGGATAGTCTCTTCAATAAATAGTGCTGAAAAATCTAGACAATCATATACAAAAGACTGAAACTGTACCTCTATCTTATACCACAATAAAAATCAACTCAATATGGATTAAAGATTTATGGTCTGACACTATATAAAACTTTTAGAAGAAAACATAGAGTGCTCCTTGACATGGATCTTAGCAATGTCTTTTTGGATTTGACACTAAAAAAATGTAACAAAAGAAAAAAAAAAGGATTGGGACTACATCAAACTAAAAAGCTTCTGTTCATCAAAGGAAGCCATCAACAAAATTAAAAGGCAACCTTTGGAATTAGAAAAATTGTGGATCATATAACTGATAATGGGTAAATATCCAAAACATATTGGTAGTTCAGACAACTGAACAGTAAGAAGCCTAAAAACAATCTAATTAAAATTGGGCAGAGGAAGTGAGTAGACATTTTTCCAACGAAGACATGAAAAGGTGCAGACATAGAAAGGCACATAAAAAGTTGCTTACTGTCACTAATCATCAGGGAATTCCAAATCAAAACTACCATGAGATATTACCTCAAACCTGTTAGAATGGTTATCATCAAAAAAGACAAAAGATTACAAGTCTTGGCCAGGATGTGTAGAAAAGGGAATCCTTGTGCACTGTTTGTGGGAATGTAAAGTTCACTACAGCATGGAAGTTCTGTATTCACAATAGAACTACCCTATGATCCATTTCTGGATATATATTCAAAAGAAATGAAAACAAGATTGCAGAGATGCCTACATGCCCACATTCATTGTGGCATTATTTATAATAGTGAAGATACAAAAACAATTAAAGTGACCATGAAGGGATGAATGAATAAAGACGACGTGGAGTCCACAGGGAGAAGGAATTCTGCCACTTGTGGCGATGAGATGGATAGATTTTGAGGGTCTCAGGCTGTGTGAAATTAGTGAGAAGGAGAAAGAGAAATACTGCATGGCAATCATTTATGTGCAGAATCCATAAGAGTCAAATATACAGAGTACGGTAGTGGTTGCCAAAGTTTGTGGGCTGGGAGGAATAGGGAGAGGTTTGTAACTGGGTCCGTACTTCCAGTTTGAAGACAAATAAGCTCTGATAAATATTATCCTATAACCACAGTTCATAAACTGTGTCATATAATTGAAATTTACTAACAGAGTAGAACTTAAATGTCCTCTCTTAGGCACACACAGTAATTTACAGTATTATATATCACATAAGGTGATGGGGGTGTTAACTAGATGTGAGGAATCATCCACTATGTATTTATAAATATGCAAACCATCAGGTAGACTTTAAATATGTTGTGATTTTATGGTCCATTATACCTCAATAAAGCTGAAAAAATATTAAAACCATTAATAGCATAAAGAATGCTGTTTTTTACATAATTCCTTAGTGAAAGACATTCCCATTTTGTTTAGTAATTCTTAGGCAAGAATCCATGTGATTTCATTTCATTTTCATTTCAACCAACTTTTTTCTGATAGCTGGGGACATGGTAGTTTAATCAGATACATAGATGGGGTAACTAACTTCAAGGAGCTTAAATCTAGTAAGAGGAAAAAGACACTATACCAATCATTCACAAAAAATGTTTGTTAATAGGAAAATATTGTATGCCTTCCTTGGTATTTACTGCCACAGATGATATATTTTTGCATCAATGAATATACTGTTACTTTTCAAGTGACGGAGACATTTTAGCTATTATATCCTCTTCCCCTTTGGCTATTAAGAAGCTCAGAAGTAAATTTTATGCTGACCTAATGCAATTATTGTATCATAGGCTAAAAAAGCACTATCTTTATCTCTACAAAGTTTCTGACCTCATAAAGATCTTTATTTTAATCACCATGTCTTATAGATGTCTTTTTACCTGCAAATTGGCCAAAAAAATATATAGGTGTCTTTTTACCTGCAAATTGGCCAAAGAAATATATAAGACACCATGTCTTATAGATGTCTTTTTACCTGCAAATTGGCCAAAGAAATATATAGGGGCAGGATTTGGGAAAAGAACTAAGCTATATGGCATAAATAAAGACAATCATGTCTTCTTGAAGTGTTCACAGTTATATCTGAAAACTGGAATTGTTATATACATATACACATACATACACACACATGTATATATACATATCCATACACACACATATATATATAGATATAGATAGACATACACCATTGTATAAAACCATAGATTACTGTAAAAGTTCCAACTTGGAGCAGTCTCTAAAAGCTATGATGATATAAAAAATTAATAAGAAACAAAAACATAACCAACAGGAATCTCAATCACTTTAGCCCTCTGATAAAAACAAAGGTTAAGGATGTTTTCATAGAAATATCATAGAAAATGTTATGCCAAAAGTATCAGAATCTCATAATCTTCTGAAACCCTGCAGTACTTTAATGGTATTTCTAATAGTGCTTACCACTTGGAAAGATTCCACAGTTTGGCTCCTATAAAGTGGTTTCTGACAGCAAATGTGCAGGAAGCAGTATCTATACTGAAACTTGAATCTGAGCCACCTGGACATCATAATGTTGCCCAAATGTGAAGTGGTTTCCACTGGCAATACCATATCTTCTCACTGAAGCACAAAACTCATTTCTGGGGAGAATATTAAGCCACCAAAAGAAGCAGACATTATCTAAGTCCTAATCAGACAGAAATTTGAAAGACTTTCTGGCATTCACACAGAGGGAAAATGAAGACACAAGGAAGCCAAGCAAAGTTAACAGCTCTAAAGGGGTTAGAAATTGTGGCATTCAAGAATCTTCGTCACTACTACCATGCTCATGATGTCAATCAACATTTACTATGCTTGCACCTGGTGTAAAACACAAAGATAGTGACCTTGAAAGTCATGGGATTTATATAATATTGCTCCTTAAATTCCTTGTACCTACTACAGAGTTTTTGAAGATAGCAGATATTCAATAAATAAGTATGAATTCAATGCATGAGACAGCAAGTGGCTGGTAGGATGGAGTTAACTGCCTTGCCAGTAGGTTTTTTCCCCCTTAAGATTTATTTATTTATTCATACAAGAGCTGGGGTAAAGGCTAGAGGTGCGGTGGGGGGGGGGGTGAGAGGATTCCCCACAGAGCGGGGAGCAGAACAGGCAGAGCTACTGAAATTTGCTGTTGAGGGGAGCAGTGGGTGAGACAAGTGGTCTGCTGTGCCATGTGGGTCACCTCTTTGGCCAGGGATTGAACTCTTGTTGCAATGGCTGCAGATAGCCTCATAGTGCTGCAATTTAACCCCTTGTACCACCAGGGAGGCTGAGGTTTTTATTTTAACATCTCTATGCTGTTTCTATCTAGTACAGTGTCTAGCACATAACAGGCATCTAAAAGTATTTATCATTCAGAAATAATTTTATATAAAACAAAGGAGTGGATAAAATGCTCATAACGTGTTTGGAGCTTAGGGTTAGATTTGTTTGGAAGAGTGAAAAAATGCATATAACACAGTTGTAAAGAAAACTAATTAGGGCCCTCCCTGGTGGCACAGCAGGTTAAAGCACTAAGAAGCTAAAGCCACTTCAGCATGAGTTCAATCCCCGTCCTGGAGGTTACAACATGGAGCAGCAGACCTCTCCTGACCGCCTGCTGCTCCCCTCAGTAGTGTACTTTGATGGGTGGTCTGTTCTGCTCCCCACTCTGTCTCTGGTGAAGCCTCTCATGGCCCCTACACATATGGCCTGTACCCCAGTTCTGTATGCGTAGATAGATAAATCTTTAAAAAAAAACTAATTAAAGAAGTAGCAGGAACAAGAGTGTGAAAGACTTAGTTTGGATTTCATTCTTTAGTCAGAAGGGGCGTTAACTATGTCTTTTCATAAAGACAGCAGTGTGAAAAACTGTCTTTTAGAAAGATATGTAGGATGTACTTGAAGACAAAAGATGAGAGACCATAAGACCATTTAGCTGAAGATGAAGAGCTTGATTGTGATGGTGACAAATGGGATGAAGAAGAAATCGCAAATCAAAGAAAAAGAGAATTAACACAACATGATGACTGTGTTGGCACTGCAGTCAGTAAAGTTGCAACAGTTGTCACACTGCAGAAATGGGTATTGTTAAGAAGGGGAGTGGGCTTCTGGAAGGTTACAAAAATTCATAAAACACTGATTAATACAGATTTAAGGTACTTATTAATCAAATAACATAAATGTTTGGAGACCATAATAAGCCAGTAACTTGTCCAGACACAGGTGAAAGAATGGCGAACAGGAAAAAAAAAACGGTCACTGTTTTCACACACCTTAAAGTTAATGAGAGAAATAAACATTAAATAAGTAATCATAATAACAGTGATGCTTTTTAAGATGGTGATGAATGTAGAGTACTGTGAGACTACATGGTAAGATCAGATATAGAACCTAGTGTGGTTCTTTCTTGTTGAGAAAGTAACAAATAATGGCTCATAAGAACAGTCTGGTTCCCGAAATCAGGGTTAGCAATTTGTTTAAGACAGGTTGAATACCATAAGTTTCAATCATTATACCTGTTTGCCAACCAATTCTTCTAGAGAAACTTCATTACTTCTAGAAGTATTTCAAGGGACAACTGTAGGGGACATATTCTTTGTTTCACATGACCTTCCTATGGGTACCTCCTAGCTATGTTTGAGTGAGCAGGTGATGGACACTGATCCAAGCACAACCACTTCATGGGGTCATCACCTATCATGTGAAGCAAAGAAATGAGAATGAATAATTGTCCTAGAAATTTGAATGGAAGAAACCAAGTCAGTGGTAGATTACTACAGCTGATCTAGAGTCAGAACTTCCAAGTTCTGACTGGGAAAAAAGAACAAGTAGGGAGAAGCTGGTCAGTAAATAGTGAGTAGAGTAACTAAAGAGAGAAAGACTCCTCCAAAGAAATAACACAGGTCTCATGGGAAACAACCAGCAAGAGTAGCTGTTTTACATGCCATTAAATGTCAATGAATTTCCAATCACAAAATAGGCACCCTCACCAAAACCCTTATTAGATTCTTTTCACACTAGAACAAAAATTATAAAGTCTAGATGACTTTAAAATTTTGGTATAGAGTTCAGTGCTTATATATTCTCTGTAAGAATCTTCTTTAGGAGAAAAACTATAAATTCAATGCAAGTTACCTGAGTGGGTCTTTATTCCTTGTAGACAAAGAGATTTAATTAAAACATTATTCATGAATAAAAATAAACTGAAAAGGAGATACTGTATTGAGTTCAGCTACGAGGGTAAATAAATTAGTATATATGAAAACAAATCTGTTCGCTACCTTTAAATGTCTTTAATTGTCATAATTATAGTGTGCCTATCTCAACACAGATGCATATGATATATTCTTAGGAAAAGCGTCACAAGTGTTGATACTTATACTCAAGTGTTATATTTGTATGCTGAACGCTACACACATATACATGAAATATGCTTTACACACCTAACTTAATGCCCTTAACAACACATTGTTTAAATATACAAACTACGTGACTTTTACCACAGTTCTATGAGTGTGGCAGGGGCACTGAAATGATCACTGCATATATAATTATTATCTCCTCCCCAGCAGCTCACTGAGTGCATCCTTAGGTAGAGAGAAGGGAGTAAGCAGATCTATTCAGGAGAAAGTCATCTTTTCAGTTTTACACACCCTGTTTATAATTCTTTTGGCCAATCTCCTCTCTTTTCCTCTACTATGCTTTGAGTGCTTTGCTCAGTCCCTCTCCTGGTTGAAACCAGTAATAAATAACTGCAGTCAATCAAGTGATTAAAAAAAGGTATGCTCTCAGTGCCAACCATGTTTTACAGGCTAAAAATAAGAACTTTTCTATAAAATTATTTGGCACTAAGGGTAAGGTGGCTGAGGTAGTAGTGTTCCCCTTATCAGGAAAGAAATCTCTCAGATGTTTTCCTCCTCCTGGCTTTTCTTTCCCATTTGGGTTAAATGCAGTGAGTTCCTTCAGTTTGGAAGGAGATGAGAAAGAAAATTAGGAGAAAATAAGAAAGGAAGCAAATTTTACTGGATTAAAAGAAGATTGAATACATACCCATCTCTGCTCTGTTCTTTCCAGAATCTAAAGAAGACCGGGCTGGGCTATGCAGGGAAAGAATTGTCTCAGAGCATTTTTGACAATGGAACACTGTCCTCCTTCCACATCTCTGGAAGTGGTGGGAAATGGAGCCGAGAGTGAAAAGAGAAGGAGAGGGAGCTCACTCTACTGTTTAGGCCTTGGTGACAATGATCTGGGATGATTAGCATGGTTAATAACAAGTATACTCGAAGTAAGTAATGGGGTTATTTACCTAAGGAAGTGGCAAAAAGCCATGAAAAATTGTACCATGTTGTCTAAGCACAAGGAATTTTTTCTAGGCATAATTTCCTCACAGTGAAGAAAAACTTTTGAAAGAAATGAAGGTAGTATAACTGCATTATTTAAAACACATTTTATTTTACTATAATAAAGGGGAAAGCATACCAAAGGAGTTATGAATAATGGTGTTCTGATAAACACTAATAACTTAGTAAGGTAAACATTATAAAATATATTCTCTTGATTTCTAACACACTTCAAAAGGCAACATGGGCTATATATAAATATGTATTATACAAGTAAATAAAGTTGCAGAAATAGATGTCAGCTTTACCCTTATGACACACCCTTAAGACCTTAACAAAAGAGACTGAAAGCTTTATATCATTTTGAGATTAGTGTATTACTTAATGTCATGTATATATATATATGTATATATATATATATATATATATACATATATATATATAAGGATTTACTTTTAATAAATTCAGAGTTAGTAACACACTTAGAAATCTGATATAATGCACTTAAAAAACTGATCTGGGCCCTCCCTGGTGGCGCAGCGGGTTAAAGCACTGCACTGAGAAGCTAAAGCCACTTCCGCATGAGTTCAATTCCCGCCTACCCAGGAGGAGACCACATGGCGTGGCAGACCTCTCCTGACCCGCCCGCTGCTCCCCTCAGCAGTGTACTTCGTCGATCTGCCTGTTCTGTTCCCCACTCTGTCTCTGGTGAAGCCTCTCACCGCCCCTGAGCCTCTGGCCTGTACCCCAGTTCTGTATGTACAAATAAATAAATCTTTAAAAAAAAAACTGATCTGTTTTTTACTTCTTTTAATAGTAAAGGTAATACTGATGCACGCTAAGCAACTTTACAGAAAACCAATTGAGTCTTAGGTAACAGATTTTGCAACTTTTATTACCATCTAATTTCTGCAATGCCTAGAAGCTACTATACCCCGGACAGCTTTTTTACTTCTACTTTGATTACTAACAAGACCTTGATGAATGGATATCTACATACCTTATTAATAGGGTAGGACAAGCTAATATTCATGGTTCACGACAAACTTGGAGAATCACCAAGTTGGAAGGACTGAAAACATAAGAAGAAGGAGAAGGAGACAGATTGGAGCCAGAAATATTGAGGGCAGAATGCTAAAGACACCAGTTCTAACTTCAAGGAAATACAAACTAATTTTCATTATTTAGAATGTGAGATGATAAAACAAACAGGAACTAGGTACATGGTGTTCTATGACCAGAAGCATCTTCCATGTTAGAATTTATGTTATACAGAGAACTACAAATAAATAATGATAAGACATCATAGCGTGTCTGATAACCTGTGACAACGATTCTAACACTGTCACTGTAGCCACCGGAGAAACTTGCACGTACTGAGCCCTGACCCGCCGAGTCTTTTATCTGCATGTGTACTCTCCACAGGCCAAGCAAATAAAGGCCAAATGATAATTTACACATGAATCAACTTTCTCCGCAGCACAGGCACCAGAGACATTTCTTTTCTCTGTTACTGAGAGAAAGGCAGCCAGGTCTAAGCTTGTCTCACTAGAAATCATACAAGTGCAACAGTGATTTGCAGGAAAATGGCAGATCAGCAAAGGGAAGCTGTTCTGAATGCATGATAAAATGGCAGCCACAAAGGACTAGATGAATATTTAGTTTGAAAACAGGCCTGACAGTAACAATGAGTCTTTATTCTATTCAAAACAGGTAGTGTCATACAAACTGAAATGGAGATACAATCCTGATAGAAGATTGCACAAGATGGGTATCTTTAAAGACTATAACCTTCATTGGAATAAATGTAGACCTATTAATCCACTGCATCTGGGTCTCATTCAGACTACATGCAGTTATTTCACATGAATGACATAGAGAAGGCTTATTGCCCACTTAGACAATGAGAAATAAATTAGTAGGGATGATTAAAAAGTTGTTCATAAAAACTGTACCACAGACTTGAGAAGGGAAAAATTGATAAAATATATTTTTCTTGAATCCAGACCCATGGGTATTTAGCTCAACTTTGACCAATTCACTAAACTATCAAAACACTGCATTTCTTAGAGGAGCATATAACAAACATTTGTCTTGGCTCACGTTACAGAAGAATGGAGATGTATAATAATTTGTGTTAATTAGGTCAATCCAAAGATGCTTATGTAACTAACGAATGACAAACACTAAGTCAATAAAATTACTTTTCCCCCTTATTACCACTGATTCAGTTTGTGTTTGCCACAGTTTATCTGCCCTCAGGTATGTTTACTTTCCTACCCAACTATGCACATCTTCTGGTTCAAAACTCAGTGCTAAGGAACCTTCACTTTAAGCCCAGTTGTAGTGTGGTGCTTAGAAAATAGAGCAGAATCAATAAACGCTGCCAACCATATACATAGATGCTCAACACACCATGAATTGGCTGAGTCAAAAAACCAAACTTTATTCACGAGTTTCAAATATAAGAATTTTGTCATAAATGATAATTCATAAAAGGAAAATTTTAATTTGTATTCCTTTGGAGTTTATTTCTTCTTTTTCTTTTTAAGATTTATTTATTTATGCATACAGAATTGGGGTGCAGGCCAGAGGTGCAGGGGCAGAGAGAGGATTCACCGGAGAGAGTGGGGAGCAGAACAGGCAGATTGATAAGGTACACTGCTGAGGGGAGCAGTGGGCGGGTCAGGACAGGTCTGCCACACCACGTGGGTCAGCTCTGGGGTTGGGGATTGAACTCTCACTGAAGTGGCTGAGGTTCGCTTGCAGCTAACCCATTGTGCCCTCCTTTGGAGTTTAGAAATGTATCTGTAGACTCCATATCATAGTGCCCAAAATCATAAGAGTTGTCAGATTAAGTCATTTCTGTTTTAGTGATGAATTACAAATGTCAAAAATTCTGGAAGTGATCAGTTTTTAATAGTATTTAATTGATTCTCTGTACCTTTCATAGTGTGAGAGCTTTTTTTTTGTTTTGTTTTGTTTTAACCCTTTTGCTACTTTTCTTCCATCTGTTCTGTCTTTTTGCTCTATGTTGAAATCCTCCTTTTTGTCTTCGCTGTCCTTTAAATTACCTATATATCTTCTTACCTTCTGGATGGTTAGAAATCTCCAAAATCAAAATTAACATTGTTTTAACACTGTCAGCTCCTAATGGGTAACAATCCTGGGTACCATTTTTATGTATCTATAACCTTTTATAGTGCCTAAGATAACAGCAATCATTTAGAATATCCTTGGGAACTTTCCATAAGCTGGGTATAAAGGAAAAGTACTATAACATAATAAAGCCCATGATGATAAAACCACAGATAGTATTGTAGCCAATGGTGAAATGCTGACAACTTTTTTCCTAAGATCAGGAACAAGATAAGGATACCTCACTTCTTGCCATTTTATGCCAATAGAGTATCAGAAGAACTAGTGAGAGTACTTAGGGAAAAAAAAGACATTCAACTGGAAAAAAAGTAAAATTGTCCTAATTTTCAGAGGACAAGATATTATGTACAGAAAGCTAGACTTCACCAAAAACTTTTACTACTGACAAACTCAGTAAAATTGTAGGAAAGCAATATGAAAAAATGATTTGAGTTTCTAAATACTAAAAATAAACTATCAAAAAGAGAAATTAAGAAACCATTTTTAGGCCCTCCCTGGTGGCTCAAGTGTGTTAAAGCACAGCACTAAGAAGCTGGCCACTGCCACCTGGTGTGACTTGGATCTCCACCCTCAGGTGATCCACATGGTGTGGCAGACCTCTCCTGTCTCATCGGCTGCTCCCCTCAGCAGTGCACTTTGTCGACCTGCCTGTTCTGCTCCCCACTCTGTCTCTGGTTAATCCTCTCACTGCCGCTGCACCTCTGGCCTATACTCTAGTACGGTATGCATAAATAAATATTTAAAACTTCTTTTTTCATTTATAGAAGTACCCCAAAGAGTAAAACATACAAGTTAAACCAAGAGTTCATGCAAGTTAAACCAAATAGGTGAAAGATTTATATATTAAAAGCTGAGACATAAATGAAATATTTATAACATAAATTAATGGAAAAATTTTCTGTTCATGGATTGATAGAATTATTATTACTAAAATATCCATACTAGCCAAAGCAATTCACAGATTCAATACAATTCTTACCAAATTCCAAAGGTATTTTCCACAGAAATAGAACAAATAATCCTAAGATCTGTATGAAACCACAAAAGACACCAACAGCCAAAGCAATTGTGGGGAAGAATAACATGAGCAGAGCTCATGTTACCTGATTCAAATTATATCATAACACTACAGTAATCAAACAGTATGGTACTGGCATAAACACAGGCATGTAGATCAATAAAGCAGAAGACAGAGCCAGAAATAAACCCCTGAATTTTGATCAATTAATTTTTGATAAAGGAGTAGGAATGTACAGTATTTTAGAAAGGATGGAAAGGACAGTTTCTTTCCCCTATAAACTAGATACAGAGGTTCACTGGTTTATTGAACCAATTTATAAGTAAATTCATAAAGCAGCTCTTGTACACTTGAGGGAGAATCTCATGACCACTAGACATGATAACTTCAAATACCATTTTTTTTTAAGTTTTGTTTTTTTTTTATTACAAAGTTTATTTTTACATCATTTTGCACATTTTTTTTCCATCTCGATTGTAATCCCCGCGGGTTTCCCATCACCAGATCACCCCTGTGCCACCACCATAGCATAGTCCCATGCATTTCCTTCCCTCCCCCCCCCTTTTTATCCCATTCCCCACTCCGCCCCCACAGAATGTCTCTGGTATCAAATACCATTTTTAATGAGATAGAATTCTGATGATAAAGGAAAAGCAAAGAAAGGCAATTAGAAAGCTCATGATTGTATACTTAATGAAATCTTGATTAGTAATCTCAAGTACTAAATTCCTTTACACATTACTATTTTTTTTCACAAGTAGGTGCAATGTTTGTGGAATAAGAAAATGTTACCCTGATGATACAAAAATTCTGTGTTGAGTTAGTGCTATTTTACTTGTGAGGCATAAAATAACTATTATCTGCAAAAGCAAAGCACTGCCTGATAGATTTTATTATTATTTCTTTTTATTTAAAAGCCATTGTTTTCCACCCTTGCTATTGTTTTTAAGTGTAGGATATTGCCTCTCTGCTGGAGTCACTGTAGTGTACACACTGCTGAAGTACCCATCTTCCTCAACCAAATCTACTGTGCTCACTCAAAGAGGGGAGGAAAAGTCAGGAGCTTTCCAAAATACCAAACAAAGTCAGAAAATGAAGTAAATGCACATTTGAATCTACTTAATTCCAAGCAAGAGGGGAGGAAAAGTCGGGAGCTTTCCAAAATACCAAACAAAGTCAGAAAGTGAAGTAAATGCACATTTGAATTTACTACTTAATTAAAAACATTTAAGTTATTATTAAATAATTTTTGTCGGGTTTTGTTTTGTTTTAGGATCAAGGAATAGCATGAATATATAAATCTGGACACATTCCCCAACTTTGTTTCACTATGCATGCTCCCTTTCCCAGTATTTCATTTGGTAAGACCAGCTTCTTATCAAAGTCTTCTTTCCTTGTCTTATCATTCATCCAGTTCCCACCTTATTGATCATCGGGCCATGAAAGAGACAATGGATAGCTGCGCTAGAGTCAATATATAATGCAGACATTGCATCTACTCAATCTACTATGTCTGTCGATCTGTCATGGGGAAACTGGTTTGGTCTATAATTTGATGTTCACAAAAGCAAGCTGAAAATTACACAGAAATCTGTGATCCTCAACTGTCTGAATAATGATTTTGGATAACACTGTATGTTCTCAAGTATCTAAATTAAATTGATGGGACAATAATTTTAAAGTCATCCAAATTTGCATTTTAAAGTAAAACACCAATTCCCCCCTATAAATTCCACCAAATAAAAAAAAATGGAAGTAAATATCAGTTATCAGTCTGCCAAAACACATAAACTTACTCTTTAGAGAACATGAATTGGTTTTTCTTTTTTAACAGGTGATAAAACTCAACAATTCTCTTAAGAGTATGGTTTTCAAGCAATTACACTAACACACATAACACTAACATGGTAAAATCATGTAATGGGAAAAATAATTAATATCTGGGAACACCTATTTTTCATACCTGATTGACAAGAAATTTTTTCCCCCCCCAAGCGAATGGGGTTGACTGGAGAAAACTTATTTTTTGCAAAGGGTTATTAATCATTTGGGGGGAAAATGTGTAAAATAAAGTTACTAAATTTGTAAGGCAACATTAAGCAGTGGATTCTTAATAGTTCTTAAAATTATTTCAAAGAGAAAATCAAGGGAAAACAAGTATACAGTTTGCATTAAGTGGTCACTGTTATATAGGGACTTAAAGTGGAAATTGTCGATGTGCATTCTTTGCATAAAATTTGCACTGGTCAGAAGGGGCAAAATTGAGGGTGTATACAGTTCAAGGGAGCCAAAGTAAGAATTACATCCTGCTTGTACATATTTGTTAAATCCTTACATTCTAGTAAAATAACTTCTAGTTTGTTAAGTCTCATGTTTTTGGACATTCATTTTCTATCTTATCCTGACACTTCTGATTTCTAGAACATTAACTTTAAATAAACATTTAGAGGTTGAAAGAGATCATGGGTAAATACCAAAATTTTACTTGTAGTTTTTCTTCCAAAATCTATTCCTCTTTTAGATCATCTGTAGATACCACTCATACATTCAAGGTAAAATTTAGATGTTCCTTACTCCTTCCTATTTATAGTTAAATGATTAAGACGTTTGACATGTCTTCCTATCTCTGCTTCTAACATCATTCACACCACCAAAACCTCTGTCTGAAGCTACGTCAATAGCCTCCTTAAGTGATAAGTTGCTTATATTCTTGCTTCTCTACCAATCCATTTCCTCTCAACAAATCAGGTACTAACACCTTCCAACTTGAGACCCTCCAGGGGCACACCAGGGTCTTTAGGTGGCAATGTGTTCATCACATCTATGAGTCCATAAACAGGCTGACCTCTGCATTTTCTCCTTACTCTTTCAGGAGCACTTGCTTTTTTCCTGCTCTTGTTTCCTCTCTTTGTGTAGACTGACTTTGTGGATCTTCAAGGCTGAGTAAATCTAACACTCGTTTCTGGGAGTAGAGGAAACATACTGAGGGTAATCAGGGCTGTAGACTATGTCTGTTAGTCCTACTCAGAAAATGCCCTCTATGTCATTAAGTCTAGGGAAAAAAAGCAGCAGATGACATTAATCTCCTGAAATGAATATTCATATAAGAACAATTTAAACAACAATTTTATTCTTTATTTGTTGTAGTTATTATTTATGCATAATGAGTAATGGAAAATTATACATAATATGTATTGTACATTTTGGAACATGTAAAAATTGAGCTATACTCAGTCTTTTATTTTTTAAAAATGCAATGGTGATTGTACTGTTAAAATGCTGACAACTTTCACATTTCTTTAATTTAAAATTGGACTATTTCATTAATTGTACTACTTTTTTTTCTTACTTGGGGTTTTGTAAAATTGCTTTACAAGAGGAAAGTGATTTTCTTTTGGCTCCTACAGGAGCATCCGGAATGCTACTGTTTCAGGACTTTCATTGTGATATACAAAATGCTGACACTGATTATATACTTGAGAATGATGAATTGTTTTCCTCATTAGCAAGGGAAGCATTATAAACCCTTAAAACATGATATTTTGCATAGTTTTTATCCGACAGGGTGCTGGTATTTCCACTTCTCCAGAATCTTGAAGAAGCCAAATTATCTTAGAAAATATAGATGGTCATTATTACTGTTACATCAATTGTTACTGGTGATGGCTGCCAACAATTATTTCACTATTAGTTTTGCAATCAGCAAAAAAGTATAGAATGTAAGGAATTATGAAAACAGTGCAAAAGCAGCATTAATTTTTCTTGAGGAAAATTAATAGGGAATAAAAAATAAATTCCAATATAAAAAGTCCTTTTGGATGATAAAATGAGTTACAATGTTACTTGAGAATTTGTCCTAATGGCAAATAATAAGGTAAATGAGGCCTCATTTACTTAAAAAGTTTTATGTATAGTAAAAACTATGTTTAAATTTGATTAACATAAAGTAGGACTTAGAACATTAATCAGAAAAAAAGATTGTTATCAAAAAATAAAGCAAATTTTATTTGTAGAAAATGTTTGAATATCAAGTTATTATTTCTTTCCAAATATCTGAGGTGATCTCAATTTTGCAAGTAAACTCCTATGCTAAATAAAAGATCAAAGCTCAGGAAAAATACTATTTACTGTACTGACTTTTAATTTTTAGTCTTGTTGGTAGCTGAAATAAATTAGCATTTAAATTTCAACTCTAAATGTGTGGAAATAAAAGAGAATCAGCTTGGAAAAGGACAAAGTAGAAGGTAATACATAAAAAAAGATATATTAAGGATATACCAACACTTATTTATTTCAATGGAAAAGAACTGGTTAGTATGTAGGAACTGTAGCAAACACTAAGTGAAAATAACATGGAGGAAGAGCTGAGTCTTTCTGAAAAATCAGTTTATTTCACTAACCCTTTATATAGGCAGGTTGAAATCATGTTGAGAAATCTCTCCAAATATTAAGGAAGTATATTATACTGCCATTCTCATTTAATGATATTCCAATCACATTATACTTAAATGTGAAAACTCTTAAGTAGTTCCAAGTGTCTTCCTGGATGTGGCTTGGTTTGACAGTGTTCAGTATTTCTTAAAGATGGAGCAAATAACACTGTGACCCTAAAGGGTTAACCACACTGGTCGGTGTTTTAGAAAAAGGAGTGACAGAAATGTTATATGCATCTTTGATATTCTAATACATTTAAAGTATTTTTTAAAAAATAATTTATTTTTGACTGAGGAATATTGGGGTGCTCCCATCAGGTATTGCCATCATAGAGCATTCAACACCAACTCCTCCATAATTTGCTGCAGAAACCACAGTGCTTCCTTCCTTCCCTCTTTGTTCTTTTTTTTAAAGATTTATTCATTCATACAGAACTGGGGTACAGGCCAGAGATGTGGAGGGTGAGAGGATTCACCAGGGACAGAGCGGAGAGCAGAACAGGCAGATCGACAAAGTACACTGCTGAGGGGAGTAGTGGGCGGGTCAGGAGAGGTCTGCCACGCCATGTGGTCACCTCCGGGGCAGGCGGGGATCGAACTCATGCGGAAGTGGCCTAAGCTTCTCAGTGCAGTGCTTTAACCTGCTGTGCTACCAGGGAGGGCCCCCTCTTTGTTCTTATGCCTCCCTCACCCCTACTTGGTGCTTCAGTTCTGCAGTCAGCTACGAAGGGTAGTTTTTCAGTTCATTTTTCATCTATTAGTTACTTTATAGTCCACATATTAGTGATACCATCTGGTATTTATCTTTCTCTTTCACACTTATTTCCCTGGGCATAATCCCTTCCAGCACCTTCCATGATGCAGAAATGTCATGAATTCATCTTTTTTGATCACTGAGTAGTATTCTGTTGTGGGTAAGTACCACATTTTCTCGATCCACTCATCTGTTCTGGGGCATTTAGGTTGTTTCTCTAGTCAGCCATAGTACACAGCAGCACTGCAGTAAACATTGAAGTGTGAATTTGCTATCAAATTAGTGTGTTTGAATTTTTTTTGGGGGGCAGATACCTAATGTACAGTTACTGCAGATCCATTTTGAATGTTTTCAGATACCTCCATACAGCTTTCTGTATGGGCTTGCCCAGTGTGCATTCCCATTAGCAATACAAGAAGGTTCCTGTAGAAGGCAATTTCTTAAGACAATGAGGAAAAGGAGAACTATAAGGATGGCAGGTAAGACATACTTAAAAATATAACTACAAAGTTTATAAAGTTCAAAAGTAAACTGTTTAAACTGGAAGAAAAAAGAAATAAGAATCTCCTTATCTCAAACAAAAGAAAAAAGAAATAAGAACCCCCTTATCTCTCTTAAACTATGATTTATAAGTATGATTTAAGCATTACTCATTACTAACCCTTAAATAATTTAGAAAATTATGGAAAAATCACAATCTGATCTGACTTTTGATCACATAATCTGAAACTTGATGTTTGGTTGTGGAAGTTATGGCCAGTCTCTCTCATTTCTACTTAGCCTCTTCATTTCAGCCACTTTAGATACCAAACAAAACCAAAACTTTACTTGTTCACTAATTCCAGCACATGTGAAACACAGTATTGAAGATATTAGATATCATCCCCAGATACTGAAATGGTAAACTTTTCTAGTATCACTTGATAAAGAAAAGCTTTCAGAATTAAAAGAGCATCATTTTCTTCTGGTTGTGTTTTTTCTACTTTCTAGTCTGGACTTCTTAGCTAGAACTTACATTTTAAGTGTGAGGGAATTCTAAATAAAATAAAAGTGGAATGTTTTTGATCAGCGTTGCTCTCTGACACTGGCGGTTTTGTTTTGGGATACAGAATATAAAACCATTTCCTCGAGATATTTTGTGTTCAGCATAAAATATTTAGAATGTCTCATTTTCAAGAGATCTGGTGGGAGTTCATGACAGATGTGTTATTTCTTTCTTTTTTTAAAAAAAACAGCATTATTTTGTCTAATTAGCACTGACGATTTACCCATGGCAATATGAACTTATTGAGAGGGAAGAAAAGTAGACCAGCTTCTTTGGAGAGAAGAACAAACTGGGGATAAGGTGGAAGAAAGGCACTAATTTTTAAAAAAGGTATTCTGTAGCAAATGCCCACAAACAGCCCACAGAGGGTTCATTTATTTATGCATCACCATATGATCAATCCAATTGCCTTTACTCTCAGAGAAAGCTTGGGTACAAAGCATTCTCCAGGTGTTAGTTTAGGTTTGTCATTATTTCCTATTTATAGACTCTGTCTAGTAAAAGAAGACAAATTACTGTAAGTGGGGGTAAATGTGATTAAATGAGTCCTCTGAAGATAAGAGGGTACATGGACAAGGGTCATTAACACAAGTGACCTCTCTTTGCCTGGATCATATTTTTATTTTGTGAATCTGACAAAAAAAAAAGAAAGAAAAAAGAAAAAAAAGGGAACCCAACAAACTACAAAGCAAGAATAATTTGTACTACATACATCCAAATAGGAATATACCCCTTTTCTCCTAATAAGCATTTTCAAGCTTCTGCTGTATTTTAATAACACACTGGTAGTGCCAAAACACTCTTACAATACACTAAGAACAATATTGAAGAAATTATTCATCCTAAGGAATCTAATCGGAAACAGTGAAGAAACGCAGTTATAATCAGACCAGATATACGGGCTAGAATGTAAATTAGCGCAACCCATAATCATCCGAATCGAATGAAAAGTTTAAATTTGTAAAGTTTCAATTAAAACATCTACACTCTTTCTTTCACCTGACTGTAGCCCCATATGGCAAGGTCAGCCCTTTCAGTGAACAAACAGCTCGGTCGCCTCCAGTGTAGCTGTTATCTTCCTCAACAAGGGGAGACATTTGGCACAGCCTAAAGCTGGGGCATGAACCCTGGCTAAGCTTAAGACATTTATCTGACAGCATCAGCTGACACTCCACAAACACATTTGCTCTCCATGACCTCAGAGCATTCGTGATTAATCAAAAATGTATCTTGGATCTTGAGAACAAGCTACAACCAGGCACACACAAAAAAGAATATGCTCTCCATCTTGCTTATCGACTCAAGAGGTATATTGAATTTAGAAATAGCAAATAGAATAAAATGATCAATATGTTCTCACTTGTCCATGGAAGAGCAAACTTTATCCCTCAAGCAAAAGACATTGATCATGTAAATGTTTCAGAAATTCTTTCAATCTAAAGAATGCAAAATGTACATGGCTTATCTGGGGGCTAGGAAGGAAGTGTACCAAAGAAGAGCTTTTGATTTAACAACAACAAAAAAGTATAGCTTGAAGACAGAAAGTATGTTCGTCGTGTGTTGTACTTTTGAAAAACTGTGTATTCCACTTAAACCTTTTTTGGTACATGTTGCCAAATGTTCTTAATAAAACATTATAAAAGACTTTAAAACTTAATGAAGGAACATTATTTGTGCAGAGAAAACTCTGTGCCTCAATTTAAATGAGACACAGTTATAACATATCCCCTATGCGCTGTTTACAATTTATAATTTATAATTTATGTCTCTTGGTTCAAACTCACTATTTTCTGCAGTCATCTGCTGAGGAATATGATTAGCATGTGAATATTGTAATATTCTGCTTCCCAGCTCAGTATAATTTTGGTATATTTTTATTTTTACTTGTACCTTTTACTTTCTAATAATAATGCTGAACTCTAATTAAAGCAAGGGGAAACAGAAGTCACATGCCCCACCCTTGATAATAGGAAAATGATTATCATTACAAAAGATCTCTACAATTGAACTTATTAAATCCCATTCTTGCCTGGTTACCCACTGGTTAGGTTACAGTTGTTCACAACTCTAAGGCAGATCATTTCACTAAAGAAAAACTACATGTCCTGGTCCCTGTTGGCATGGCAAACAAACTTTCATAGCATGTGCTCACTCCATAAAATGGTGGTACTAATTAGAAGATATAAACTCATGCTGAGACATGATATGAATTGGCTTTATGGATCTACTAAGCTCACAGCAGTACTAGATTTATACTGTTGTTGCTTTAAACTAATACGACACAGAAAATTCAACTTCTAAATCTGTATGGTAAGAAAGCAAAAGTGATTGAGTTGAAAAAACAAAACCTCATCCTGTCAAATTCAGAGTCACTTCTAAAATGTTTCCTGTGCACTTAGAGGTTGCCCAGCACTTCTTTCCCATATGTTTACCTAACTTAAATTCTTCAAACATGAACTGCAAGTCCCAGATAGCACAGCTGTATGTTTTGACATCCATGGTGAAAATGAGCAGAAAATCTAACTGTTCCATATCAAGAAGTATTTTTACTAGTGCTAATGTGCCTTAAATACCTTGTTCCACAGATGAGTGGCCTGGCACCTGCTGCATGAGAAATAGCCAATTACTGTTCAGTGTCTCTAATTTTCTGATTCAATTAGCATGCTTCAGAGCTTTCCAGTTTAATTGCAAACTACTTCACAGTTAGCTCTCTGATTAATCATTGCCCATCTGCAAGCCATCGGAAAACTTAGTGGAACAAATTTGTGTACTTTGGAATGCTGGGAGCTTAGCAAATCAAACTTGTTTTGGTATATAAAGCTTTAATTTTGTTTGCCCTTTTCAGCTGCACTTGTAAGAAGCTCTGTACTGATTAAACAGGAAGTCCGGACAATAATATGCTACATTATGCATATAATTACTGTAAATACAACCGAGATTGTAGAAACATCATTTAAGGTTAGGCACTAACATGAATGGAGAAGGAGGTCAAGAAAACACATTTGGAATCAATTTCTTTCCATTATGATCAAATGTAAGTATCAAGAAAAAAAGCTGTGTGACACACAGTGATGTCATTACAGCACCTGTTCCCCTGAAGGCATTTTAAATTCTGGCTTTTCATGTATTCATAAAATCTTTCTTGTTATTTAATTAGCAGGGTACTAAGTTTTATAGGCTTTGTTTACAAAACATATATTAGGGATTTTAAAGGAAACCGGCACCACATTGTTTATGCTTCATTTTCCAAGCTTTCTTACTGGTCTACTGAATGTATGAATGAGAATGTCAGAAATTAAAACTGTTGAAATGGAGCTTTGGCTGGATTTTAGATCTCTTAACTCATCATCATGATTTCTTTATTTTGAACAATGCAACACGAATTGCATGTTTTGCTCACTCCTATGAAAAATAGCATAGAGGAGACTCCTCATGACCTAAGGAAGGAGGCACTGGAGAATGAACTTTCCAACTCTCAGTTTCTCTGGTTCACAGTTTACGAAATGTGGAGCTATACTAATATGTTTGACAACAACAACAACAACAAAAACCCTTTCTAAATACATCTACTATGCGAAAAAAGCCTTTACTTCCAAGACTATATTATAAGCTCAGGCAATAGGGGCAGGGACTGTGTATCTCACTCACCGCGGCATCACCAGTGCCTCACAGAGAGGGCCTGCATGTTCTGGGCGCTCAATTAACATTTTGGATGAAGGAAATGGAAGCAGTATGAGACCTGAATTTTCCATGTCATGCCACAGTGCCAATTTGGACACTGTGTCCTCCTTCTGTAACCTCAACAGGACGCAGTCATGTTACCTCATAAAGATGTTGACAAATATCATCATTCCATAAATATTTGGCTGAAAGAATAATACAGAGAGAAGGGTCCTTTGCTAATTATGATGTCCTGAATTGATTTGTTAACAACCACCAACAAGAATTAGAAATTTCCTATCCTTTATGAAGACATCTAAAAGCTGAAAGTTAAAAAGCAGCCAATAGTTTTAAAAATAACAAAGTTGGAAAAATGTTATTTGGAAATTGCACAGTGCAAAAAAGTTCACTTAAAATTTTTTTTTCAGATAGATACTTAGGGTGGTGTGACTTTCTGATTGTCTTAACAGAAGAGATGGAGATTCCATGAGCTTTCTAATAGTTCCTATTCTGTTTTGTTAAGGGCTGTAAAATTCAAGTGGGCTGACTTCAAGCTTCTCTGAACTTCATAGGCAGCCAATGTAAGAAATGCTGAGAAGGCGTAATCTGATCATAGCAGCTCAGGCTAGTGAGAAGGCACGCTGCCACATTCTGCTGCCCACGAGCAGGGAAGCTCGGCTGGAATCCCCACTAAGATCAAATTACAAAATAATCAAGCTTTGTGGCCAGGCAGCTCAAGAGGCTATTGTGAGGTCATGACATAAATCAAGAGTAGGAGGGGCAAAACTGGGCAGTCAAATATAACATCTTTTTGTGCCACACTTACAGCATGGTTCTCTGTGGAACATAAACTGTTAATGATGTTCAGTTTTTTAATTCTGTAAAGGGCAAATGGCTTTTCCCACACAAGCTACCACCAATTGAGCCTTATGTTTAGAGATAAGCAATTAAATCCCACACATCAAAGAAAAACAATAAGCTGTCCAAAATGGAACTTAGCCAAGGAGAGCCCAAACTGGGCTTTCGTCCCTGTCCTGGGGTTCTCAGTGCTACCTCTACCTCTTACCCACTGTGTAGCCGAATGTCTGTGTATATCAGAGGATAACAATGGAACAACTGAGTGCATAATGAATGAAAATAATTGCCAAGCATACTGAAAATACTTAAGGGACCCAAATATGTTCTGAGAGGATAGCAGATCTTGGTCCAAGAGAGCCATTTCCAGAAATAATCTCTTAATGTAAAAAAGAGCAGAATATTCTTTGGGATGCTCACTGATAGTGATGGCTCAAATAAGACACCAACCCCCTAGACAAGATATCCTATAGAGCAGCGTCAGCCTTTGGGTATGGTTCTCAAAGCGGAACCCTGTTACAGAAATCACATTTTACTTCCTAAGAAGTTTCAATATGTTGTCTGTGTTGTATTAAGTAAAAAACACAACAAAATTATAAAATAGAGTTATTCAAGAGCAGAGAATTATAAAAGACAGGCTGGAGATTTCAGCCTTAGTTCCTTAGGAACTCTAAAGGAACCACTGCTTGGCAAACTTACATTGGGTGAACCATAAACAAGGTGGCAGAGAACTATTTCAAAGACAGCAAACAAGAGAAACCTTCACGCTTTATAACTAAGACTTTTGGTAAACAATAACAATAGGTATACCAGTGTCAAATCAAATCAATCAATAATAGTTACTAAAAACACTTCTAGGTAGTCCAGTGTGAACTGAAGGCCATGGATTTTTTTTTCCCACTGTACTCCTATATCAGATGAAATACTAGCCTTCTCTGACATGAAAAGCTCTATACCGATTTGCATACTACAAATTCAAAGAGTTTTTTCAACTTTTAAAGCAAAATAGAACTGGCTGTAAAGTTGAAAAGAATTAAAAAAAAAAAACAAAAAACAAAATACAGGCAGAAAGTAGTTGCTTTTAGCTAGGGAATCTTACCAGAGAAATGAAATGTAACATCTACTATACTTTAAGCCTATATATCTTATTGATAATTTAAAATTATAATTAGTGTTCTTGGTACTAAATGCTACACAGAAAACTAAATATGCACATATGTATGAGATGTGAGATGCTGCTGCAGGAGAGAAATACCCTATTTTTAAAGCAAAAAAAAAAAAACCCTACTGAAGTCTATCCTTTCATTTATATGTCTCATGTAAATTACACATAATTTAAAATCTTCAACACATTGAAAATGGCCAGGTCTCATAGCTCTTCTTTATTCTTTTCCATTTTCATCTGACCAAGGCAATGGAGACTTTCTAAGAGATATTTAGGGATTAAAAATGATATACTTTATATTGAACTAAGAAATGACCACTACAAAACA
>NW_004567108.1:24291078-24367879 GCF_000260355.1 Condylura cristata | reverse complement strand
TTTCTACTCTAAAGGCATTTTCTTATGCAGTAACACCACAAAAATAGCTTAAGTTTAAAATAGTGGATTTCCCATATGGTTAGTCCACAGCAAGATAAAGTTGTAAATGAGGGGATTATGTGAAGAAAACATAAAAAAGCCTTAAGGGCACATACAAAAAATGTGATATTGCATGATTTACATAGACAATTTTATTCCCCAAAATCCAAAGAGAAAAGCTTAATATGTCATAATTTAAATTGTATTTCACATTCAGTTTTCCTGATTACGTATTTAACTCTAAGATGCATAACTTAATTTAGAGCATAATGTGGGAGAGGAGTTAGTAAGAATCTAACCTTTTGCATTTCTTGACTTTTTTGGGCTTGTGGTAATGTTGTATTTATAGAGATTCTACACTTTCAAATTTAAGTCTTGAAATGTCAGAAAAATCCCAAAGCTGAGATCTCACAGAAGGTGATTTTTAACAGTCCTTAAAAGTAAAGACTTTATGATCTTCTGACAACTGGAGCTTTCACATTTTAAGATTTAAAATTTTTAGTCCTAATATTACATAAGCATACACTTTTAAAAATTTCATCATCTTGATAAACCTGGAAAGATGAAAATTAAAAAAAAAATAAAAAAGTTGTAAAGTTCAAGACTATTACACAATTACAAATATAAAGAAATTAATACTTAAAAGCCTCCTATTTTAAAATGTAACCCTAAATAAGAGTGCATGTGAAACTGGAAATTACAATATTCAGTTAATTTTTTGCTACTCATAGTAATGAATAATCATACTTTCCCAATAGTTTGGAGCTGGAATTTAAATGAAGAAATTAAAAAAAGCTCGGACTGGTTAAGTGACTTGCTTAAGATCAGACTGTTAGTTAATTTCAGAGCTCTGTCTAAGATATATCAGGTCTCTTGTCTCCCAAGTTTCTTTAACTACTCACATTGCTACATTTATTTTATACATAATTCTTGGAATTCATTTGTTTTCCATGTATCCTGCTACCATCTGTGTGACCACTGGCAAGTCATAAACTCTCAAGTTTCCTCATCCATTTTAACTCAACAGATATTTTTTCTACCACCTAGTAGGAGACAGATGTTGAAATTTCAAGGATGGCAAGACATAGGTTAATCATATTGTTGGGTATTTTATGGCTTAGTGAGGGACAGAGAACTGGCATATGATTAAAAGGCAGTATTTAATTTCACTAGAAAGGTGTCAAAGTCAAAGGTGTCATGCAATTTTGAATTACCAAGATAGGTAAGGACTAAATGATGTGAGTTCCTCTTCAAAAAAACTTTCTACTCTTATTATTTCTACTCTTATTATTTCTTAGATGAACTTCTTAATAAGTAGGCAACTGACAGGAGCAAAATACTCAAATGCTGCAAGTGATATCACTTGAACACAGCGGTATGTTTGTGACACATAATGGGTTTCTTTGATAATAGTCTTTAATGTGCAAATATACATGGTAAGTCTAAAAGGAAAGTTTAGTAAGAAATGCTTCCATTTTTTTTTCTTATAAAAAAAAAATCTCAAAAGAAACTTTCATTATTACCATAGCATGAGTAACACTAATGTCAGTGCACTCTAATATTCTCTGGTGTATTTCTTACCAACCCATCGTATACACACACACACACACACACACACACACACGTACACACACACACACAGGCCTAGTTAATTAATCCTCCTAAAATAACTTTTTAACTTATCTTTTCAAAATCTTCAGTGACCATTTGTGGTCTATTAATTAAAATTCAAACTCTGTAGATCCTCTAGATTCTGCTTACGCATTCCTCTTCAGCTTTTTTTCTCATAATTTCCTTAACTCCAGCTAAAATGTCACTGAATTTACCAAGTTCTTTCTATCTTGGATTCCACTATTTTTCTTAGAATGCCGTTTCCTTTCTACAAAATTACTAGAATTTCTCTGATAAAAACCAATGAAGTTTGCTCATCCCAATAAATTAACACAGCATGCAACCTCTGACCTTTTTACTAGAACCATTCTTTTTATTTTAAAGACTCATTTATTTATGCATACAGAACTGGAGTACAGGCCAGATGGGCATGGGTGGTGAAAGGACCCACCAGAAAAGAGTGGGGAGCAGACAAGCAGATTGATGAAATGCACTGCTGAGGGGAGCAGTTGGTGAGACACCAGTGGTCTGTTGTGCCATGTGGGTCACCTCCCTGGCCAGGGATGGAACCCGTGCTGAAGCAGCCGAGGCTAGCTTCTTAATACTGTGCTTTAACCCATTGTGTCACCAGGGAGGGCCCTCATAGTAAGTCTTAACAACAAAGTAAAAGTCCAGAGAAAAGAAAAGGACCTAATACAGAGAATTAAATGTGCATTTACATACTAAATACGTTGCATTTTATAGAAATATTAACCAATTTTCTAAATGTCAAATGCTGACTGTTCAGGTAAGTTTTCAACTTTGATTGTGGATAGATCCAGAATGTAAAATAAAATATTTATTAACTATTGAAAGCCTACTCTTCAAGATTTTAAAAATTTAAACACTATTCAATAGTTTCACCTTGTCACACATAAAGAGATAGTTTTAGTTCAAAAAGGGATTTCTATCCCTATGAAGAAATTCATTATTTAACAATCACATCTCATAATGTAAAATTTGAAAACAAATGAACATAGAATACAGAATGGGAAATTGTTAGAATTCTTACCATATTTAACTATATTAACAACTCAAGTTTGCAGTAGTAATATTTCTTATAATGCTATACATTGATGCTTCATAGTGAGAATCATTACTTTTACACTTTTTACCTTAAACCCTCAGTTGAAATTGTTTAAGCAGCAACTAAAATGTTATTTTTTTTAAAGATTTATGCTCACAGAACTGGGGTACAGGCCAGAGGTGTGGTGGGTGAGAGGATTCACCAGAGTGTGGAGCAGAACAGGCAGGTTGACAAAGTACACTGCTGAGGGGAGCAGCAGGCAGGTCAGAAGAGATCTGCCATGCCATGTGGGTCAGCTCCCTGACCAGGGATGGAACTCATGCTGTAGTGGCTCAGAGAGCTTCATAATACAGTATGCTTAACCGGATGCGCCACCAGGGAGAGCCCTACAGTGTTATTTTTATGAATTGCTTCATTGTAAGTAGACAACAAAAAGTCTCAGATTGTATGGCCTTGAACCTTTTGTCATGACTTAAATAATTTTAGATCTTCATCTGTAATATTCTCACCAGAAATGTCTATATTAAATTGTGTGACAGGTTTTCTATTTTGTTTTTAGCTGCACTATGGAAAGGTGCTATCAGAGAGTGTGTCCTTACTATATTTAAGAAGTTTTATTTTCTAATTTATAAAAACAAATGTGAAAATTGTTAAAGTTTCTCCTTCCCTTGTCTCTTTTTATTTTGTCAGGGTTTGAAAATGGGGCTCTAATTGCTTCTCAGATGCATTTCCAACTCTCTGGGGGATTCCAGAAACACCTCAAACTGAAGTTGTCTAGTCATTTTTTTTTGATTATTTATATATATTTTTAAAGATGTATTTATTTGTACACACTGAACTGGGGTACAGGCCAGAGGCTCAAAGGCGGCGAGAGGCTTCACCAGAGACAGAGTGGGGAGCAGAACAGGCAGATCGACGAAGTACACTGCTGAGGGGAGCAGCGGGCGGGTCAGGAGAGGTCTGCCACACCATGTGGACTCCTCCGGGGCAGGCGGGAATCGAACTCCTGCGGAAGTGGCTTTAGCTTCTCAGAGCAGTATTTTAACCCGCTGCGCCACCAGGGAGGGCCTGTCTAGTCACTTTTAAGCTGAAGAAGAGTTGTTGAAATTTCTTTACCTGAACTTAAGGACATGTTAAACATATACCAATTTTAAAGCACATATGGATAATTTCTCCCTAAAATCATAACTGCTATAATCAATTAAGTACTGATATGTGTTAAGCACAGAGTTAATACTTTGTATACATTATCGATTGCCTTATATACAAGATGTGTCATCCTTTTTTGTCTGTTTGACTTTTTATTCTTTAGCAACTGGGGATGAGCTGCTTAAAAATAAATGAAGGTTGCTAAAGGTGTTAGTGAGAGAACCCCAGATGTTCAAAGGATGCTTCTCTTCACCCAACCCCAGCTATACTTAACAGGAGTTGGCGACATTCCCATGAATAATCTACCTCATACCCATTTCTTGGGTTTTAAAGACTTTCTCCTCCCCCATACTCCAACTACCCATTCTTGATGCTAAACTCTGGCCATTTCAGCATTCTTCTGAAATAATAAATTGAGACATTACCCCAGTTTGACCATAACATCCTATCTTTCTAATCATCTCACTCAAACATCATTTTCTTCAACCTTTAAAAAAGTTTTATAGGCCTTCCAGTCCATTCATGCTTTTGTTTTTCTTGACAAAAAATAAGCGAAGTAGAGGTGTTGTGCTTTCAAACTTTGCTATAGAAATCCAGTATGGTAACTGGAATAAAAACAGACATAGCCCAGTGGAATAGAATGAGAACCCAGGAAAAACCCCATATGTATACAGCCAGTTAATATATGATAAAAGAGCAAAAATAATACAAAGGAGAAAGGAAAGCCTCTTTAGCAAATGGTGTTTGGAAAACTGGTCTGGGCCCTCTCTGGTGGCGCAGCAGGTTGGCGCTGTACTGCAAAGCTAAGCCAAGTTCCATCCTGGCCGGGAGGTGATTCACATGGCGCAGTAGAATTCGCCTGTCTGGCCCTCTGCTCCCCTCAGCAGTGTTCCTTGTCAATCTGCCTGTTCTGTTCCCCACTTTGTTTTTCGTGAATCCTCTCACCACTCCTGCACCTCTGGTCTGTACCCCCTTTCTCTGTGCATATTTATTTATGCATACAGAACTGAGGTAACAGGCCAGAGGTGCAGGGGCGGTGAGAGGATTCGCCAGAGACAAAGTAGAGAGCAGAACAGGCAGATCAACAAGAAACACTGCTGAGGGGAGCTGCGGGTGGGTCAGGAGAGATCTGCCGTGCCATGTGGATCCTCCAGGGCTGGGGGTGGAACTTGCACTGAAGCGGCTGCAGCAAACTTTCAGTGCTACGTTCTAACCCTTTGTGCCAACAAGAAGGGCGTCCCAAGTTTGTTTTTCAATAGGCTGAGAAGGTTTTTCATGATCTGGATCCTGCTTATCTCTCCACCTCATCATTTTACTCCCTACCTTCATATTTGACTCTAGCGATAGTGGATAGTGGACTTTCTTTGATCCTCAAAGGAACCAAGCATTCTTTTGGCTTTTCCTTGAATCTGGAAAACCATTTTTTCTGCCACTGTTCCTCATGGCTTATATTTAACTTATATTCAACCCCAAATGGCTCTCAAAATTTTTCAGACCTTTTGAGAGCAGGGTAGCAATTAGAGTATATCCTTGGCTACTAGTACAGAACCTGGCACATGGCAGGTGTGGGTCGGCTGACAGAGTTAAAGAGTTTTTTGCTCAAAACTATGGCACTAACTACAATACTGGAGCACTAGAAAACAGACAACGAAGCATTAAAAATCTCGCCATCAACTGGGCTGGGCCCAACTGGCTTCACATTGTGATGACACTCATTCTTCTAGATGTCTGTTCATATAATTAAAAACTAAAAATTGAAAATAAAATAAAAATGAAAATGTAAAGATAATTCTTTGGAATCAAGCCAGTCCTTAGATTTACCCCATTTTCCTTATCCTCGAGCCCAACAAAAGCAAATCAGAAATATGGATATTTGGAAAATACCCCAAATTCTTAATGATCAACAACAAAGAAAAACATTTCCCTCTAATTTTTCTTCTTGGGCTTGTATTGGTAATGGCACCATCAGTCACCCACACTGCAGAGGTAGGAAGCATCCATCTTTTTCAACCTTCCTAACTAAGCAGCAAGTTGCAGTCTCTGTTTATTCCTTCTCTCATATCCATGATAATCACTTTCATTTATTTCTCATCACACCACCCACTACCCCTTGGTATATTTTCTCTCTTCCTCTAGTGTACCATCTCATCACCATCACCAAACTTATCAGTCCCAGACGTACAAACTTCTGATGGCTCCCACCATCCCTCTAGGAAAAAGTCCAAGCTATTCTCTCACAGAACTCCCTCTATCACGTACCTTGTTTCCTGTAACTCATCTTGCAGTCTCTTCTGCTCAGCCATACACCATTTTTGCCATTCTCTAAATCCAACATACTGTCCTAGATTTCATGCCTGGACAAATAAATATGTTCTCACTTTTCTGTCTAGCATGCCCTATTTTTCTCTAGTCATAACTTCTGGAAACAGTTCAAATTTTTCTTTCTGTGAAAACCCTCTCTAAGCACTAAAACTAAGCTAGTGACCCCCCCATTGTGCACTCATAGCACTTTATAGGTTTTTCTAGTGTAACACTTTGTCACATTGCTTTGTAATGATTTATTTACATGCCGTGGTAGAGGCTGCTAACTGTTCAATTGTTAAAACAACTGTAACTAACACATAGATGCCTGACACAGTTAGATGTGGCCATTTGACTAAGTCATTTTCCAGGGAATGAGTGTAGGATTTATTTGTCTCACTTTTAAGCAGGGACTTAAGGAGGGAGGTATGACTTCTTCCTGTTTTACTCCCCTTCTTGTGACCCAAAATATTGAATCAGCTGTTTATTGAACATGGCTGGGTAGAGCAGATCCTTCTCTCATCAGAATGTCCACTTTGGACACTTACATGTGAGAGAAATGAACTTTTATCACTTTTTACACATCTGCCCTTTTTGGCTATAGCAGCTAAACTTTACCTATCCAAGTAAAGTCTTTTTCTCCTTTGGTTTGTTTGTACCTTGTGGGTACAAATTGATTTGTGTTTCTCTGTGTTCCCCACGATAAGCATGTAGTATTTAACTTAATGCTAGTTATATGAAAGTTGAAGGTACAATGGTTATATTATTTATGCTCAGTCTTGTGGAATGTCAGAGCAGAGAGATCAGAATAATAAAATATGAGAAATGTTCCACCTGTCACCATGTCTGGACGCCTTTGGGAATACTTAGGTCTATTAATAAAGGATTTGAAGGCACTCAAAAATATGGAACTAGGAAAAGTTATCTAGAAATTGAGATCAGGATTGAATGAAACACTGTTAATTTCTCTAGAAGGAAATAAATAAACCTCATTCAGCAATACCCACAACCTATGCCATGCGGGTCTAATTTCTCCCTCATCATCCTGCTTCATTGTTTTACTGTATGTGGCAGTTCCTACAGGTGGGTACTTCCTGATCCCAATCCCTGTTCACCCTCACAATGCGCCATGATTTATGTTATTAATGCCATTATATAGCTTCCTCTCTCTGACTGTAGGATATAGAATATGGTAGAAATGATGCTGTCTGACTTTTGAGGCTAGGTCACAAGCTTTGCAGGTATTTCTTAAGAATCTTGGGAGTATTTATTTGTTTTGCCCAGGTGTTCTTTTAAAACCCAGCACATGTTGGGGGAAGCCAACAGTACTTGGAATGGTTATGTGCAGTGCCCAGTACACAGCCCCAGCTGAATTCCTACTAGTCAATAACTAGCATCAACAGCAAGCCAGTGAATGAACCACTTTGTATGTCCAGTTTAGTGAACTTTCAGATGACTACAGCCCCCACTGGAATTAGACATCATCATTTGAGATTGAGATCCCAGGCAAGAACCTCCACCTGAGCTCAGTCAACTTATGGAATACGAAAATAATACATTGTTACATAGGCCACTAAATCAGGATGGCTTGTTATAGAGACATAGGTCACCAAAACTCTAAAACTGATATTAACTCAAGCCCTTGCAAATACTGAGAAGACTTTTTGATCACTAGTTGGAAATGACTTGGGCTACTAAAAGACAATGGCTCAGAAAAGTCAATGTAACAAGACTTTTCTCCTGACTTAATGTGTCTTTCTGTTTCTGTTAAGTTTCAACAATGAAAGACATTCTGGGAACCAGTATGGTGACAGAGGAGATCCCTTCTTTCCTTCCTAAGAAGATGGACACTGTATCAAGGGCTTCGCAATAATTTGGAGTGAAATAGAAGTGCCCGTTGAACACTGGAGACCAACATGAACTACATAGAGGAGATAAAAGAAAAATCACATTTCATTGAACAGGAAGTAGGTGGAGAAAAATTCTTGGAGGTGCTGTCTGGGATGGTAGATAGATTGTAAGGCTGCCAGGCCAGTCAGAAGACCTGGAGCGGGGATAGTGGAAATGTATGGATGTATACATCCTTGAAAAAGTATAAGCCCATACTGGGTGTGCATCATGCAGGCTGGTCCTGACTAAGGGAGGAAACAAAAAGCACTCGTCTGTACTCCCCCCACCCACTTTTTGGGACTGTCATTAACTTCACAAAGTTCACTGATAGTGCAAAGATCACTGAAACTCAGAGCTGGAACTGGAAAGAGAAGGAAATCAGCAGTGCCACAAGTATGTTAGTCTACCAGCAGTAGGATCCCTCCATGCTCAGCACTACACCAATGACTCAGCAACTGTAAAAATAGATTTCAGTAGCTATGAAAACCTGCCAAGACCCCCTTCCTCCCAAATTAAGTCAAATGAACCCACAGTGCTCCCTGAGGGAATAATAAAAATAAATCAATTCTTAGACAGATGTAAAAATAGATCAAGTTACTATAGATATTTTTTTTAAATAGGGAATTTTAATGTAGAAAAACGGGCAGACAAAAGCATATAATGCATGACAACTCAAGATCTCAAGGGACTATAACATTACATGGAAAGCATAGTTCTCTAGAATCCAATCACAAAGACATGGAAGGATACATCTCCCTATCATACAGAGTTCAATAATGGCATGACAAAGTAATTCAAAGAGATAGTAGAAAACCCAGAAATGAAAGTCAATGTAATGTAAGAGAACAGAGGTAAAGCTAGTCAGAGATACAAGAATATTTAGAAAAATGCCATGAGCTGAAAAGTGAAAGTAATGAACAACAGTAGAAAATGGAGCTCTAAAAAAGAATCTGAAAGAGATTAGAAACTGGGAGAAATGAAGCTCTGCACTTAAGATCATGGGACTAGGAAGCCACTTGCTAGAGAAGTGCTACTTATAGCAATATACAGGTTAAAGGCAATTGCTATTAAAGTCTGGAAGGCATTCTTCAAAGAAGTGGAATAAACATTACTGAAATTTACATAGAATTATAAGAGAATACTGAAAGCATATGACAAGCAAGAAAAATGGTGACATTACACTCCCAGACTTCAAATTATGCTACAAAGTTAAAGTAAGGAAAATGGTATGGTACAATAACAAAAACAGATACACAAAGTCAATGGAATATTATTCATAGCCAAGAAATACTGATAAAGGAAAAGTCTCTTCAGTAAATGACTCTGGGAAAACTGGACAGCAACATGCAAATTAATGAAAATAGATAACTATTTCAGGTCTATTTCATGTCAAACAAAAAATTAAGTCAAAATGGATTAAAGATATGAATGCTAGAGTGGAATCATAAAACACAGAGAAACAAGCATAAACAGAATATTTCATGATATTGGCATCTGTCAGATGTCTTTATGGTTTTGTTTTAATAGCAAGGACACAATAGATATTATAAAAAATGGGACTACACCTTACTAAATGGGAGAAAATGCTTGTACATGACATCTGACAGGAAGTTGATATTCAAGATCTACAAAGAACTTATATAACTTAACAAAAAGAAAACTACCCAATTAAAAATGTCCGGAGTAGGAAAACTTAGCCAAAATAGCAGTAGCAATGCCTTATATAACAACAGTTCCCCTTAAGATAATTGGGCTGAATTCACCAATCAAAAGGCACAGAGCTAGTGATACTTATATTTTACTAAAATGACTGCCAACTAGGAAAACGATGAGACATTCTCAACATTTAGTCTCATTACCACTTGCAGGGACTATAAAAACTGCCTTTTGAACCACATGTTCTCATGTTCAGTTCCCCCACCTCAATATATTTTATGCATAACTGGTAGATCAACCTTTCAGAAGTATAGCTTCACATTTCATTCCTTCTCTCAATCTTTGCATGATGCCCAGGGCTTAGAAAACAAGAAAAATTGTCCCACCAAACCCCCTTAGGCTATCATTTAGTGTTTTCTGTCATTTCATTTCCACTTAAGATAACTTAGTTTTTCTTCTCATTCACACTTATGATGTGTCTATCAAACTCCTTTCTTGCTCTTATATAACATGTTCTTTATTTCCAAGTACTTATTCATGTTGACAATCCAGGATGAAATATTCTTCTTCCCTTCTATCTTTAAATCCTATTCATTTTTCAAGGTTTATAGCTTAATGGACTTACCAGTATCAATTCCTGCAGGTCTTGTTGGACCTTATTAGAATCACACCTTCTTCTAAATTTTTCTATTACTTATATCAATATCCCCCTTGTGATACTTGTTCCTTTCTCCTTGAATTATTTATGAATCTTTATCTATTTCCTATTATCTTTTATTCTACTATGAGAAGAATATGCTGTACTTGCAGTAAATGCTCACTAAGTACTACTGTATGGGTGCAGATGTTATTATTTCAATATGTTACAAATTCTAGATGACAATTACATTTTACCACTGGCCATAAAGAAACTAAGATGGGAAATGCAATGCTGAGAAAAAGGAGGGGCTATTTTTTGGTTGGGAAAATGTGAATCAAAAATACCCACAATTTCTGCCATGCACATGACTCTTCTTCATTAATGCCTTCTTTTAATTTTCATCTTTTTTCCCTCTTTACTGAGGTAACATTGGTTTATAATATTGTATATGACTTACGGGAATATCTTCATGTTACTTCCTTATTTAAAAAAACAAATGGTATGGAGAAAAAAAGTATAATTTAGTTTTTTCTTTTTTTGACTTTTACTTAGTTCTTAATCATTTTTACACTTAATCTCTTTCTTTTTTATTTTTCAACTGAGATAGCTCAGTTTTATTTGTATTAATAACTTTTAGTGCTTTCCTTTAGGTTTTGATACCTTCTATGTATCTCTTCCCTTTACAAACATTTGAAATATATCTTTTTTGGTATCTAGCTTTCTTGCCTCACCTGCATTACCATCACCTACTGTCATTAGATCTTTTCTTAGACTTTCCATCTAATTAAGGCTAGTTTACTTTTGTCATTATATGACACCATTACTTAAGTAGCTAAATAACTCTATAAACAGCAAGCAAATGAAAATCTTATTGCATGAATGACACTGAGTCTTTGTATTTTTAAATATGTTGCTTCACTTAAAACTCCTTCCTACTTCCTCTATAATTTTCTTGTTCAATCTTGTGTTTGTGGGATGCCTTCATAATGAATTCAAACAATTAACCACTGGAAAGAAGCTTAATCTTAATAAAGTTTTTTTCAACAAAAATAAAACAGAATTAATTTATAAATCACATGTTTCTTACCACTTCAGCAGGCCACATTTTCCCTGCTGATACTGCACAATGTAGCATTTAATGTAACATATAAAATTCTAAACTTATTATTGAAGTTAAAACCCCTACTAAGCTGGCAGACTACAATGGATGTTAACATGGATATTTTAATTATTCTTAATTAAAACCTTACAGAATTTCTGCATTTCAAGTTCTATGGAAGGTTCATATATATATATATATATATATATATATATATATATATAAACATTGTTTTAGGACTTACACATTGAAAAATGCCTCTAATACTAAGACTGCTATAAAGACATAATCTCAGACATATTTTTACAAAATAATTTGTTGAAACATTCCACAATGACCTATGTAGTAATATTTTCATAGGGATACATTTTAGAATTTGGAGAATAGGTTACAAGGATCCATCAAGGGTGAAGTATGCACCTTTGTACATTCAAAAACAATTTATGACTGAGCTAAGATGGAACCCAGGAGGTCTTGTTTCTAATTATTTGTTGATTACCTTGAATAATAATTTCTCTTTAAATTACCTCCAAATTCACAGCCGTAATGCAATGAATTAATTATTCAACAGCTATTTTAAAATGACTGTCTACTTAGTGTCAGGCATTGTTCCAGATGCTGAAGACATACCTCAGCAAAGTCAACAGAGTTTATACTCCATTGGTGAGCACACACAAAAAAATCTAACATAATAACTGAAACAAACAGAGGATGGACTGACAGAAATGCTGCAGAGAACTAGACCAGAGGAGGTAGAGATAAACAATTTTAAATGAGGTAATCAGAGTAAGAATCATCGGGACATTTGAACAAAGATCCAAAGATGAGTGGGAAAACTCTGGATAGCTAAGCATAGAAGATGTTAGGCAGAAGATGAAATCACTTATTCACCTTCTTATACAAGGACAGCAACATAGTCAAAGCAAATTTATATAAATATCCTAATCATGTATTTGTATTCTAAGTAATAGTCACCTAATAAGTAAAATACAAAATATACGTCAGGCATTGAAGAAATAATGATGAGATGGCTTTTGTTACACGAAGCTTATAGCTTATAGGTGTGAGAGGCCAAGTAAAACAATGTTATATAGCAATACACACTAAGTTATGGGTGGTGCAGGGTGCTACAGGGCAGAGGATAAGCACGTCAGATGGGACTTTAGAAGAAAAACTGAAAGTGGAAACTAAAGTCTTTAATTTCTGTTCCTAATAATATAGATACCAGTACAAATTGTATATACAATAAAGTGCCACATACTTAACATGTATTTAATCAACACACCACCCCATGAGATAAGCCTCATTACACATCAGCATTTTTGTAGGTGAAGTAATGCCATTACAGAGAGGGTTGGCGACTTGTCCAAGGTTATGGTGACACAAAGCAGCAGCAGCAGGACATGAACTTAGACAATAAGGCTCTTAACTATTCTTATACACCAAGTTATAACTTGCTAACAAATAAAGATCTTTTGGTATTTTCTAGTTGCTTATTGATAAGGCTTGATATAAACTGTCTGAATAGTTTGATCCTAGATATTTATCAGCATGCAGAAAATCTGTTTTTGTCTACAAATTAAAAACAAATCACCTTGTTTATACAATGATATAACTTCAGACACTGATATTCATTAGTTTGTGAATGTAAAAAATCTACACTACGAAGAACTTTCTGAAATCCTCTCTTCTTTTATGTAGTGATATTCCTAGTAAACAGAGAATGATCTATTTTGATTTGTTTGCCATTTATTAAATGCAGCAGAATTTCTCAAATGTGCAGGGTTCATAATCAAATCTTAAAAAGCTGCTCTTTTCTTAGATATTGCTTTCCCTCAGATACTAATTTTACAGATAGAAGTCAGTTTGATTTTTGCTTAGAGTCAGTTAAAAATACCAGGGAAGTTCTGGATCAAATGAGAACTTACATGAATTCTTCTAGTCTATCAGAGACTTCTCAGATGGTAACCTTCTGGAATAGAAATTGCACTAGTGACCTGTATAAAAATCCAGATGAGTTCTGAGTAGAGTTACATATAGGTGTGGGAATGAGTTGTGGAACCTTGCAAAACTATGCATCTGCTCTGCTAAATTGCTAAAGAAGTGATGATCTTTCATCTTCATGATGCCTAGCTCCTTGACTAGTTAACAACTGGGAACTGTAAATGGGAATAGCACAAATGCAAGCTATTTGAAGAAATAGATTTCTTTAACAATAAGTAACACAAATTCCAGTTAGAGTTCTTAGGAAATCATAAATGATAAGAGAAGCAATTGTATATGAAAATGCAGAAATGGCAAACTAAAGAATTACAATCTTATCACTTTAAAGACCATGGATACTTTACTAATATCTGTAACAGAAAGCCATTGAATAATTTAGCAAAAAAATTATATAATTGTTTATACAATTTGCATGTAAATATCTTTACTGTATAACTTGGATATTTTCAAGTAAGTTATAAGTAACATAATAGCAAAGTGTCATAACTCATAAATCATTCTGAAGGTTGTATCCATCAAAACAAAATGTCCTAACAACAAATGGGGGAGACACACAATATTTGAGAAAAGACACATTCAGGTATAAATTTGAAACAGACTAGGAAGAAAAAAGGTTATATCAATTAAATTTGGGTAATACTAGTTTTAATGATGAAAGATTAAAAAGTCAAAATAGGGTGAAACAAATTATTTATATTTATATAATAGTTTACATCTTTTTGTGCCTTTTTCCATTTCAGTTGTAATCCCCGTGGGCTTCCTATCACAAAATCACCCATGTGCCATCACCATAGTCCAGTACACTCCCACCCCTTCACTGTTTTTGATCCCACTCCACCCCCGTAAAATGTCTCTGGTATATAGTTGTTCATTATTATTATTATTGTTATTCCTGCCCCATTCCCCGGGGTTTTTTATACTCCTGCTATGAGTGAAACCATCCGGTATTTTTCTTTTTCTTTCTGGCTTATTTCACTAAGCATGATTAGGGTGAAACAAATTCAGCAAAATGGCAATCAAAGATTGACACCAAATTAAAATGTACTATCAATGCCATTATATGTGTGTTATGATCTTACACACTTGGATGGCTGTTCATCACTTTTCTATTTATAAAGAGAGCTCAAGTTATCAAAGAAAAATATTGACCAGGCTGTTAGAAGTGGCAACAAAATACAACAGTTGTGATTACTTGCCACGTCCCCTCCCGCAGCGCCTAAGTGAGAAATCCTTAGAGCTTGGCACGGTCAAGGTACCGGGCACACGGGAGGAATACGTGGCCCTCCAGGAATAGAAGAATGGCTGATTCTCGAATGGTCACTGTACTTTTGATTTGTTTCCTGATTCTGCTGACACACAACGTACTAAACCAAAGAAATGTTATGAACACTGTGCTTCGTTCTAATGATGCTCTTGAAAGGAATGTAGCCTCCTCTGTTCTCGATACTGATTTAATTCTGAGAAACTCTGCCACAATCTTTAATTCTATTAACTCCTGTATACCAGGTGGCTTGTAAAAGAATGGAGAGGGCAATTAAAAGGATTAGCAAGGCAAAAGTGATAGATAGGGTATTTGTTTAGCACCACTGAACCTTGAATACACAATGTTTTTTCAGGGCCCCAGGTTGGTTTCGGGCTTCTGACGACATCTCAGAAACAATAAATAAAGTATTATCTGTCATGCTTCTATTGAAAGACTCATTGTACCCCAATATTTGCTTGCCAAGAAAAATTGTATAAATGCTCTGCACTCTTAAAAATAAATTACATTCAGATATGCATTCCTAGAAGTCGTGTCTGTCACTCAACCTCATCCTTGTCCACCCTGTGCCAGAATTGCAATCCCTGAAACTTGTCTCCAGCTCCTGCTGTGCTGGTCCGCAGCAATTACTAATCTGTAATTTTGTTTTTTAATTCCACAATCCTCTCAAAGCAAACAAACATTTCTGTAATATGTACATAACAAATGTGATTTAAAAATTAAATTTAAAAAATCCATATCTAGCTATCGGTAGTTATAACTACCGATATAATGGTATGGATTTGTATAGCGACACTTAAAGTTCTTTCTAGAAGAGATAAAGAATTCATAAATTTATAATGGTCATCAAATGAAAACACAGAACAAACTTCCTTGATAAAAATATGGCTCTCCTGGCCCTCCCTGGTTGCACAGTGGGTTAAAACACAGCATTAAGAAGCTAAAGCCACTTTAGCATGAGTTTGATTCCCGCCCCAGAGGTACCCCACATGGCACCCAGAGGTGACCCCCATGGCACGCAGACCTCTCCTGACCCGCCTGCTGTTCCCCTCAGCATTGTACTTTACCAGATCTGCCTGTTCTGCTCCCCACTCTGTTTCTGGTGAATCCTTGCACTGCCCCTGTACCTCTGGCCTGTACGCTAGATAAATGCATAGATAAGTAGATCTTTAAAAAAAATATATGCTTCTCCTAACCAAAAAGTAAAAAAGGAGATAAATGTAATGTGCTTTAGATTCATATTGTAGGAAATGTGCTTGCCGCTAAACTAATGCTTGCATACATTATCTCAATGCTTTGAGGACAGCATAACAGTTGGAATTTTGCTCTGAATCAAATGTATCTTTGACATGCTATAGTGTTTGTACTTTCATTGTTGTCCATAAAATAACTGTATAATTCTTTTTACTGTTATTTTGTAGCATTTTACCACTTTGAAAACATTACTTAAACTATCCTCAGCAGGAATCTCAAAATTAGTCATTGTTTCAGTAGATGTTTTCAATATGCCCAGTACTTCTGCTTATGCATATGTTTTAATAAAATGTGACTCTCACATGCCATGTATGTTATTTCATCACAATTTGCATTGTTATAATAGGTTATTGATTGATTTTCAGTTTAAGGAACTAGGGTAGTATTCAGTAATGACTGAGTTCTACAAGTTTATTGCAAGTGCCCGAGGATCACTCACCCCAAGCAATTTAGTCAATAACCAATTTTTATACTTCTATCTCCTTGAAAATTCCAAACCAATAATCCCTGCTTTTTTTTAATTATTTCAGTATCAGACTAACATTTCCCATGGAAATCAATATGGGTGCGATCCATTAGCCAAAAATCTGCAGTACTGCAATGCAAACATATTAAAAATATTGATCTTGCAAAGCTACTGATGTTTTGATTGACTTTAATGTTTGTAAGCAGCAATAACAGAATTTCAATGACTGAAACAAACTTTTGATTAAAATTATAGATTTTCTTGGGGGGGGGAGAGATTTGCTATTTTACTGGTTTAAAGCACATCACATGGCTTACTTGCCTGCCATAAATGAGTGCAGAGGGATATACTTACCCAATTCCTTATTTGTAAGTATTTTAGTTTCTAGTACCTTACACATCTTTAATCGACTTTGAACTGTCCTGACACTTCAATTCCACTTCTTAATTTATCATATAGTGAGGCAGAATTTTCACACTGAGGATGGCAGGAATTGAAAGCTCTAATCTTTCTTTTACTATTATGCAACCTTTGGGAAAGCATTTAACTCTCAGTTTAAATTCCCCAAATATAAAATGGAATTAACCTTCAGAATCAATGAACATTCTTATTACATTTTGAGATCAATGGACAAAAAAAGACCATAACTTATACATACAAGAGATTATTTGACCCAAAGATATGTTCCTTAGAGACACAGAATTCTTCAGCCCTTTAGTCATCACCCAGATATACTTCATTTAATGTATGAAGAGACTGAGCCCCTAGAAAGTTCAATGCCAACACATGGAGGTTCTCAAAGGCCTTTCCCAGCCAGTCCATATCAAAACCCACAACACCCTCTCTAGATGCATCACCCCTTAGCCTATCTACATTTGTTCTGTCACTGCTATCTGAATATTAGGTGTACACACACACACACACACACACACACACACACTTCTACCTATTTACTATCTATTTCCTTTCTAAAATTTAAGCTTTAGGCAACAGCATTTTTTTTTAATACTCTTTACTGCCAAATCCTTCACAAAGAATAGTGGTTGATAAATAGGAGGGCTTGCTAGGTAACTTTGAAATGAATGTAGGCAGGAAGGAGCCAGAAACACTCAGGGGCCTGGGCCGAGAGGAGGTGGAATAGGTAAGGGCTTGAGTATGTTAGCTCTTAGCCCAGTGCTTCTCTAAGGTTTCCTTCTAAATACATTCACAAAGTTTGCAAGCTGACCTTAGGAGGCATACAGCAGGAGAGGGAGAGGGGTCACAACAGGGGAGGGAAGAGCGCAAGAGACTGTGGTTATGTGTCACAGATGCTACACCTGAGGGGAAAATCAAATACTGTACTAAAATGAACAATGATGTAAGAAAATAAAAATTTAATAAACATAAAATATAGTCCCTTTACCTCCCAGGATCCCAGGTGTAAGTATCAAAAGGGATCTGGATCCATATCTATCATACATAGTGTTTTAAAGTTTGAGGATAGCATCAAGTTTATTTCAAGAGTTTATTCAATTATTAATCCTTTTCCTGGATTATTTTTCTTCTATTTGTTTGTTCTACTTTCCACCATGCTAAAAAATGGCAAAAAGTTCTTTATATTTTTACATTGCAACATTTTATTAAAGAAAAACAATAATTTAAGCAAAAAATGGAAATTAAAAATTAACCATTTATGAACTGCTGATTTCATATCTATTGTAACCACTCCCATACTTTCCTTCAGGGTAGCACCAAGGAATAGCATGCTGATGTGCAGAGACTATAGCTTCTTCATAAGTTCTAGTAGATTCCTTCCAATTACTATAGCTCTGTACTGTACACATGCAATATATCTGTAAATATATAACACAGATGGAAAACAAACCTCTCCTAGCCCTCTTCTAAAAGGCAGTTGTTGAGTCTCCCTGGTGGTGCCAAGGTTAAAATCTCAGCTCTATCACTACTAGGGCCTGAGTTCAATCCCTGCCAGCGAGCTAACCTACATGGCACAGCAGACCTCTCTCTCCACTGCTCCCCTCAGCAGTTTATTTCAGTCAATCTACCTGTTCTGCTCCCCACTCTGTCCCTCCTGAATTCTCTCATCGCCACAACTCTGGCTGGCCTACACCCCAGTTCTTGAATGCATTAATAAATAAAAATAAATCTTAAAAAAAAAAAAAGGCAGCTGCCACCACACAAATAAGGAAATTGACTCTGGTTCTGCTGCTCTCTGGTAGATACAGGGGAAATGGTGTGATTCGAAATACCATTCTGGGTTAGAATCCCAATGTTCAAATTTAGACACTACATGAATCTTGGTTCACTCACCTGTGAGAAAGATCACACCTATCATCACACACTGATGTACTCTGCAATGTAAATGAGATGATACACATAAAATAAAAGGTACATGGCAGGTGTCCAAACAGGGTTAGTTCTCTTCCTCCCCTCATACATTAGTGGGGAAAAAAATAGCCGCCCAAGCTTTCTGGTTCTTAGCACTGTTGCCCCCTTAAGATTCTCACTTCTGAGAAAAGGCTTATAGAGTTGAAGTTTGGGGGGGGGGAGGGGGACGGGAAGCAAATGTATACAAACAAATACTAAAAAGAATAATGAATTTTCTTGAAAAAAAAATTTTTTTTTTTTTTAATTTCCAAAGATGAGAAGGACTATGAGTCGACTGGAAAAGCCAGTATGGAAAAAAGAGGAATATTTTCTTATTTCTATTCAAGTGAGCAGTGTCACTTGAAGTAATCTTACAGCTGTAATGAGTCTCAACCACACCCTTAGCACTGCTATGCCTATGACACTGTAGTGAAAGTCTGGCTGAAATACACTCATGGCTTAATCACACACCACCCATGTGTCATGGTACCATAGGGAGTGTATCTCTTTTGCTCTCTAGGCCACTGTTAGAACCACAGTAACTTCACATTTTGAGGACCACGGACCCCTTTGAGAATATGATCAAAGCTCTGATTTCCCTCTCTGTAACTCCATTTCAAAACAGAATTTCAAAGGGTTTATGAACTCCCTGCAGCTCTCCCACAGATCCTCAGGTCTGAGGGTACTTAAGGGTAATCCTCCTGAGTTGGAAAATTGACAGTTCTCTTACAGGAGCTCTCCTAAGAGGATTGGATGTTACATAGTATGAAGACATTTGCTTAAGGGTGAAGAGGGTAAGGAGAGGAAAGAAGTTTAAATAGAAATTGCTATTTTTCTTCAAGTTACAAAGTATTTGGGTAAAGGAAAAAGACCATTCAAATGCTAGGACTAAGATGTATGCAGCATAAGTTGAATGCATACAAGTGGGAGATCTGGCTTAATACCAAGTAGAAAATATTTTAGTTCCATGGGGAAGCTCACGCTAGACCAAGGCATATATGTAAACCATTCTGTATTCAAAAGATCCAATATTTTAATTTCTCAAGAAATTCTTAAACTTCTCAAATTTTAATAGTGCAAACATTTTAAATATAGAGGTTTAGCAGTTGTTGAGAAACACTTTGGCATGGATTCTAATAGAATTTGTTGATTTTTTTTTCAGGGACATAAGAGAAAATTTAAAATGGTTATTGAGCACTTAGAAGAGACCTTCTTAATTTAAAGCTATTTAAGCTTAGGGTCTAAAATTTTTAAGTTATATTCCAAGTTGTAAGGCAAAACATTTATCTTTTTTAAAACAAAGACAATAATTGAAAATAAAATACATTTCAAACTCTCAAAATCTACAAATCCACCTACCATCCCATCCATACCCTTCAATTTAGCAACTGTTGGTGAGAAAACTGGACTAAAAGCCCCTTTCGTGAAAATAATTATTCTAGCAATGAATGCTTAGTAATGTTAAAGAAAGACTTGAGTTCTTTTACAATTTATATGTGGGGTAGGTGGGTAGACTGGAAGTTCTCAATTTACAATCTTGAACTAACTGGCCTTACAACCTTAACTTAAAATATGACCACTAATGGCCCTCCCTGGTGGTGCAGCGGGTTAAAGCACAGCACTGAGAATCTAAATTCCCGCCTGCCCCGGAGGTGACCACATGGCCCGGCAGACCTCTCCTGACCCACCCGCTGCTCCCCTCAGCAGTGTACTTCCTCGATGTGCCTGTTCTGCTCCCCACTCTGTCTCTGGTGAAGCCTCTCGTCGCCCTTGAGCCTCTGGCCTGTACCCCAGTTCTGTATGCACAAATAAATAAATCTTAAAAAAATATATATATGAGTAAAAAAAAAAAAAGACTATTAAAAAGAGTTTAGTAATTCTTCAAAACATTAACAGAAGTACTAGAATGATCCAGCAATTCCACTTGTAGACAAATAGCCAAGATAATTGAAAACAAGTTTCAAGCAAAAACTTGTACAGGTATGTTCATAGCATTACTTATAAAAATAACAACAACAACAAAAAGGAAACTGGTCTCTCCCTGGTGGCGCAATGGGTAAAAGCTCTCTGAAGCCACTGTAGCACCAGTTTGAACTCGGCCAGGGAGTGGCAGACTTATTTTGACACACCCGCTGCTACCCTCAGCAATGTATTTTGTCAATTTGCCTGTTCTGCTCCCCATGCTATCTCTGGTGAATAATCCTCTCATCCACCGCACCTCTGGCCTGTACCCCCATTCTGTAAGCATAAATAAGTAAATCTTAAAAAAAAAAAAAAAGCAAGCCATCCACATGTCCATCAATTGATGAATGGATGCATAAAATACAAAAGAACCCAAAAGAATATTATTGGCAATGAAAAGGAATGAACAACTGATATAGGCAATGTAAATGTATTTTGAAAACAGTGTTAAATGAAAGAGCCAGATATGGAAAGACATATATTGTCTAATTCCATTAATATGAAATGTCCAGAACAGGTAAATCGATAGAGACAGTAAGCAGAGTAGTGGGCTCTCAGGAGGGGGAAATGGGCTGTGACTGCTCAGTGGGTAAGAGCTTTATTCCTAAAGTAATGAAAATATTTAGAATCAGACAGTTATATACTTTAATATGGTTATAGTGGTGAATTTTATGTTATATGAATTGTACTTCAATTAATGTGACCAGAGTTCTTCCTCATTTTTGTATTTTGTAATTCTGGTGAAGAAATACAATAGTGAAACAAATTCCTACTAAAATTAAAAAATGGATATTACTGTAGATGCTCTCTTTAAAACTCTAAACATTGCTATATATTTGACTAGGCTCTGTCTCCATGAAGTGGGAAATAATTTGGTCATCTGGAGAGCTAAGAATATTATCTTTTGTATATATCTACAATCCTGGCAAAACAGGTTATAGAAAAAGGGTAATATATTTACTTTGTCAAAACTCAAAGCCTTTCTATACAAGACAAGGATGTTGACATTCACCACTAGTATTCAACATAGTGCTGGCAGTAATGGCTAGAGCAAAAAGGCAACAGAAAGCTATAAAATGAACCCAAATTGGGAAAGAAGTAAAGCCATCTATCATTATTTGCAAATGATATGATATTATACATAAAGAACCTTAAAAACTCCATGGAAAAACTAATTAAAACAATAAACCAGTTCAGTAATGTGGCAGGTTACAAAATCAATACACAAAATTCAGTAGCCTTCCTATAGTCAAATGAATCAAAAGATGAGACTTAAAAGAAACAAAAACAAAAACAAAACCTATGAGTAAATATAATGAAGAAGGAAACTGTAACTCATTGTTGAAAGAAATAGAAGAAGAAACAAAGAAATGAAAAGTTATCCTGGCTTATGGATTTTCTCAATCATCAAAACAATCATCCTATCCAAAGCAATTTACAGATTCAATGCGATCTCAATTCAAATTTCAGCATTCTTCAAAGAAATGGAAGATATATTACTGACATTCATGTGGAATTACAAAGACTGGAAATAGTCAAAGATATCCTGATAAAAATTATAGGAAAATTGTGGATATTATACTTCCAGACCTCAAACTACACAGTAAAGACTTAATAACAACAAGGTATTAGAACAAAACACACACTCAGGCCAAAGGGCGAGCACCACCCAGAAACAAACCCATGCAGATATGGACAGCTAGTCTATGACAAAGAATCAAAGAATATACACTGGAACATAAAAAATCTCTTTAATAAAGAGATTTGCCACATGCAAAGGAATGAAATTAGACCACTATCTCACATAATACACAAAAATCAACTCCAACTGGATAGAAGACTTGGATATGAGAACTGAAGTCATTTACATAGGCAGAATACCCTAAGACAGAAACCTCAGAAATATCCTCACAAATTCATCCCCAGTAGCAAGGAAAACAAACGAGAATAGAAATAATTGAGACTACTAAACCAAAACTAAAATGCTTCTGTACAGTGAGCATGCAGCAATGTGGATGAAACTGGAAGGGCTTATACCAAATGAAATAAGCCAGGAGGAAGGTAAAGTGACACTGAAAGTGTCACTTATTGTAGAATACAGAAAAATGAAACAAAAGGTCAAAGACAAACTTTAAATCAACCTTTGAAAACTGACCATAGATCTTTAGCTTTCTGAGGGAGGGCAGGAAGGGAGGTTAAAAACAAGGGGACATGGGAAAGGAGGGGTAGAACAGAGTCACGGTGATGAAGGACTATGGGCACTTTGGTGGTGGAAGAGCCACTGACACTCGAAGGAATAAATCCTATACTGTGGAAACATGCACGAATGTAAAATAATGGTACTTCAGTATCAGAAGTTAAAAAAATACATCATAGGGAAAAAGCTAAAAGCATAACAAAGATAACAGAATATTAATTTTTTAGTATTCATTCTTTTTTAATGTAAGCATTGAAGTGAATAATTTTCTCTGCTAAATTATCTATCTATACCAAATTTTTTAATACTATTATTAAGGCTGATTTCTACATATTTTCTATATTTCTACATATTACTCTGTTTTGCACATTATTTGGAGGACTTATTCTTTTCCTTCCTTTTTTTTTTTTAAAGATTTGTTGATTTGTGCATACAGAACTAGGGTACAAGACAGAGGTGAGGGGCGTTGAGAAGCTCCACCAGAGACAGAGTGGGGAGCAGAACAGGCTGATCCACGAAATACACTGCTGAGGGGAGCAGTGGGCGGGTCAGGAGAGGTCTGCTCCACCATGTGGGTCACCTCTAGGGCAGGCAGGGATCGAACACATGCTGAAGTGGCTTTAGCTTCTTAGTGCTGTGCCTTAACCCACTGCACCAGCAGGGAGGGCCCCCTTTCTTTATTTTTTAATATTTATTTTATCTATGTATACATATAAAAGCTGGGGCATAGGCCAGACCTGTGGGGCAGGGGTGTGGGTGTGGGGGTGTCTGTGAGAGGACTCACCTGTGACAGAGTGGGGAGCAGAACAGGCAGATCAGCTGAAATACACTGCTGAGGGGGCAGTTAGTGAGCGAGATAGGAGAGGTCTGCTGTGTCATGTGGGTTAGGTCCTTGGCTGGGAATCAAACTCATGCTGCAGTGGTTGCCATAGCTTCCTAGTGCTGAGATTTAGCTACTTGTGCCACCAGGGAGGCCTAAGGAATAATTCTTTAACATTTTTCTCTACTCTCTTAGTCATCCCCTAACTTTTATTGCAAAAAAAAATTGGGACTTACAAAAGGTGCAATAGTACAATTACTGTCTGCATTCCTTGCCTCTAGATTCAATAATTGCTATCCTATTACATAGCTGCTTCATGTCTTTCAAGCTATTTTATCCCTAAAATTTGAGAACTGGCTGCAAACAAAATAATTAACTAACTGCAGATCATGTTTAATGCTTTCTATCAGTCATAAGGGTTGTACTGGTATACGTTTTTTATTATATTTTACCTTTTGTAAGTCCAAATTTACCTTCATAGCAGTAAAAGTTGGAAAATGCCTTATAATAATTAATAACTACCTTGACTTTTCTGTAAAATTTCTCACTATTCCATATACACTATGGAGGATAATGCATCTTTTATATCTTTGGTTTAGTAATATGAATATATTTCTGCCTCAGATGTTTCTTCAGCTTAAGTGTCCTCTGCACCTTGCAATCTAAATCTTGCCTTTTTTGCAAGTCTAACTTTCCACAGAATACAGGACACAAATAATCCCTACATCTATCCTGTTAGTCAAAAGTTTCTCACTATAACATTCATCTGGGTACTTAGATTTTACTCTAACTTAAAATTTAGTTGTGTGCTGCCATGCTTCAGTGATATCATAAGCTCTCCAGGATGGGGTCCAGGCTTTTTTTTAACCCTATAATGAATGGAAATCAACGTTTATTCTCAAATGATTCATCATCCCATGATACTGGTCAGCATGATGAACACTGCTAAAACTCTTTAGACTCTCTGTTAGAAGTGTGGCAACCATCAGTGCCACAAAGTTTTAACACTGGAAGAAGGGCAAGGTTTCTTTCTGCCCTTCTGCCCAGCAAAAACTGTGTTATGATAGGAAGCAGAGTGCTATGATGAGTAGAATCAACCAATTTCCTGAAAGAGGACTAAAACTACAAGGAAGAATGTGCTGAGGCTTGAATACATTGAGCTTAACTGCAGAACTAACAGAATCCTGATTATTAAGAGATGCAGTTTGAATCAGGAGGAGATAAGATGAAAAAGAACCAAGTGATCCAGTTCTAAGTTTCACCTTTTGTTTATTATGAAGACAAATACATTCTTGTAGTTGTAATAAGTAAATGAACTGAAGATTAGACATTTACTTCTATTGTATTACATGGAATAATATGCTATAAAATCTGTATAAATTAATATAGTCTGACTATTTTTGTTTTACTGAATCTATTTAATCTTGTATTCTCCAGGAGAATTTTCACACTGAAAGAATTCTTATAGATAGTCTATGTCCATTATATATATTTCCAATTCTGTAATTTGTCAAGTGAGGAAACAGATTTAAAGAAGTTAATGATTGACCTACCATTACAAAACTTTTGTAAAGCAAAACCAAAATAAGAAGTGAGTTAAACAAGCTCTGACTACATATCCCTATTAGGGGTTGCAAACTGGTTGCTGGTGGACCTGATCTGGAGGATAATTATTTTATTTGACCTTCAAAACTTATGTAGTTTTTAAAATGAGAGATTTAGAAATACAGATATTTCTGACTTGTTTGCAAAAATGGAAAACCGGACAACCCTGGGTTTATATCTCCACATATCACCAGTTAGTTGGGGTTTCTATTTGTGACTCTGTCCTTTAGCTATAGCCTTAGTTATGATTAATGCACAAGAAGATCTGAGTTATGTAGTAAGAACTGCATGAGAAAATACTAAGTGATATTTGGTAGCTACACCTAATTGCTGCCCATACCTAAGGTTAGCTATTTCCCATGGTAGGAAAAAGGACTGTTAAATAAGGATAAAAACAACTGATCGCACAATTTAAAAGATTACCTCTATGTTGACCAGAAAATACAAATCTCAGAAGAAACCCATGTCTTGATTTCAGTTCTATAACATATATACCACTGTATTTTTATAGAATATGCTGGTCCAATAACCTGATTTGTATGTTAAATAAAAACAAACACCACAATTACATTTGGAGCTACTTTTTTCTAATTTAAATATAGCCCTAAAGATATGAAAATATTTAAGTTAGCCTGCTTTTGACCGGAACTAAGCAGCTGTAAGAAAAAAAAATAAAAAATAAAAATAGGTTACAACACATTAAATATCCTCCCTCTGCCACTTTACACTTTTTGGTGCTAAAACATATGCTATGCCACCTGCAGATAAAAGTCACACACTGAGAGTGTATGTTCTGACAAGAATTACTAGTTTCAAGCATGCCTAGTGATTTTGGACAGTAGCACTTAAGAAACCTTCAATCTGGCAGTTTTATCACTGCACATTTTCTAAAGCATTCCTACAGTCTAAAGTTGTATAAGTTTTGGAATCTGACCTTTGGGAGAAAACAAAACAAAGTGAAACAAAGAGATACAAATGGCTCCATTTGTCCTCCTCTCCCCCCAAATATCTTTTTCCCCATTTACTTTACAACAGCACTGGCATGCAACCAAGGTGATTTGGATTCTCTTATTTTTTGACAGAGTAAAATTTCTATTGCCTTAAGACTAAGACAACTTCCATTCCTGAGCATACTAGGAAATCTGTCACAGGAATTAAAAAATATTGCTGCTTTATAAGGATTTCATTTTCCTATTTCATTTACCCTTGCTTACTTTCTATTTTATCTTTTCATATTCATATATTTATTCTTTTATCCTGTACAAAAAGATTTGTGGCTTACAAAAGAACCCAGACAGGACTTCCAGTGACAGAAAGTAAAGAGGTCAGTAAATCCTCTTCCCAAATACAACTATAAAAATGACCAAAACTGTCAAAACTCCCAAGTACAAGCATTTCAGCATTCCAGAAATCCATCAAAGGCAAACCACAAATTAAGGTTTATTCATGAAAAACTAATGAATGACAGGGAAGAACAATGGCAATCTGTGGCAAACAGCTTGGTGGGCATACTAAGACTTCTAGGTTGGGACTACCTGTGAAAACTTGAGCTTCACTGCTGCAGGGGTCTGACTTGATTTGTAGTAGACAATCCCATGCTCAGTGGTATCAGCAGCAAATAAAGTAAACTCAGTTGGAAATTAAGTATATCAGTGGCTCTGTGAGATTGAGGATGTGTTCTCAGTCAGAGTAAGTGAAACACCAATGGACTACCCAGACATTTAATAGGGAAATCTTGAAGATGAGTTATTTTGAAACACTAGAAGATCCACCAGAAAAAAAATTCCTGGTTAGGAGGCTAAGCACTGGCCTGGGAGATCTATGAAAGTCGAGTAGAAAATGAATTTTGGGGGAGATTTGAAAATTGTGGATTCTGAATATTCTCTATAAATCATGGACAAGTCCATCACAGAAACTTACTGAGTTGGGATGATTGAGCAAAATCTCTGACCATCAAACTATACAGCAAAGGGGTAAGCTCTAGGAAGCCAGCCTAAAATAAAGTAAAAATGGGATTTAATAAAAAAACAACCAGAGATACAGGCTGTGCATCCTGAAGGGGTGACAGATGCCTTAAGTTCAAATAAGTTTCTAAAAACCAAAACCAAACAAACCAAAAGCTAGCAGCAGCAACAATAACACTTAATAAAAAAAAAAATCAGAATCTAGAAGTGTTCTCCAGTCCTGGCAGGGTAACACATTCAGTAAGGTAAGAAAAGACATTAATGCACCGTATATTAGAAAGAAAGATGAGAACCCTCATTTTTCAATTCATGAAAAAATGGTCCTGTGTGTTAAAAACCCTAAATATTAAAAATAAATATTAGAACTAATATACTATTTTTGGCAAAGTCATTGAATACAAAATCAACAAATAAAGATCAATGTTAATTTTTAATACCAGAATAAACACATCAAAAATAAATTAAGTTTTATTCATGATAGCATCAGAAAATTAAAACAGGAATAGTTTAAATAAGAAAAGTTGAGAAAATTTAAAAAAATCGATGAGAATTAAAGATAATCTGGAAAAAGAATGTAAGAATTTACACTACCTAATTTTAAAACTTACTACAAAGCTATAGAATTCAAAACCACATGACAATGATGTAAACAGACATGTAGACTAAGGGGTATAAAGAATTTTAATAAACCCAAGCTATGGTCAGCTAATTGCTAAGAAGGATCCAGTTCAATTCATTAGGAAGTGGACAGTTTTCTGAACAACTGATGCTAGAAAAATTTGGATATCTACATGCCAAAGGTGAACTTAGGTCTTATATACCACACACACACACACACACACAAACACACACAAACATACACACACACACAAATCAAATTGAGCATACACCTAAATGTTAGAGCTACCACTGTGAAACTTATGCAACAAAACATAGGGAATGATTTTTGTTATCCTGGGTTTCCTAAAATTTCTTAGATATAACACTAAAACATGAACCAGAGGAGAAAAAGAACAATAAAATGAACTTCATCAGATTTCATAAAAGTTCTGTTTTTTTCAAAGGACACTAGCAAAAAAAGTGAAAGATACATCACTGGATTAAAAATAATCTACCTGATAGGAATTTGCATTTAGAATATAGAAGTCTTTCCACCCAGTAAGACAAACAGACTAATAACATGGCAAAGAAATAAAGACATTTCACCAAAGGAGGTATGTATGCACAGTAAACATATGAAGACACGCTCAACTTCAAGTAGGTACTAGGGAAATACAAAATAAAACCTCAAGGAAATAACCACAAACCTACTAAAATGGCTATAACTAAAAAGACTGACCCTACCAAGTGGAAAAACAGAAATTCTCATACTTTGCTGGTGTGAATGTCAAATGGTATGGTCACTTTGAAAAACAGTCTTGTAGTTCCGTAAAAGCAAAACATAAACTTACTATGTGAACCAGCAATACCTCTACAAAATATACACTCAAGGTAAATCAAAATCTAGACTGATTTATATGCGAATGTTTATAGCAACACTATATATAATAGCTCCAAACTAAAAATAATTCAAATGTCCATCAACTGGTAAATGGGTAAACAAAATTGTATAGCCATACAATGGGATATTCTGTAACAATAAAAACCAATAAACTATTGCTAAGTGCAAAACATGGATGAACCCCATAAGCATTACTCAAAAGAAAGAAGTCAGACATAGAAACCATATATTTTTTCTGATTCCATTTGTATTTTTGGAGAAGCCAATCTGTGGAGAGAGCAGATTCCTGGTTGTCTTGGGTGCAGGCAGGAGAATGACAGACTGCATTTCAAATAAACTTTTTGAGATGACAGAATATTCTAAAACTGGACTATAGTGATGATCTCACACCTATAATTTGCTAACAAAATTAATGAATGGTACATTTACAATGGATGTATTTTATTTTATAGTATATAGATTGTTTTAATAATTCTTTTGAAAATAAAAAATTGGACAAAAGCAACAAACATTTGAAAAAGTCAAGGTGAAAACAAAACGGGTAAGAGAACACTGAAAGAGTATGAGTGGTCCTATTTGCTTGTCATAACTGAGATGCAAAGTTGGCCTTAGTCTTCCACACCGCTAGAGTTAGAAGGCAAATACAATTGGTATGTCAGGGGATGGACTGGGATTATCTGGACATCTCTGAAAAGGCCAAGGCCTGGCTTCCACCCTAGACATGTCTGGTTTACAGGAAAGAGGTTGTCGCTGCTCAGTAGTATTATGGAGCAAAGTTTGGGAACCACTGGAACCACATTACTACAAGATTTTCATTGTCTATAACGTAAAACAGTAATTGTTCAGGGAAGCACTGAGGTCTGGGAAGAATTTCTCCTACAGTCCCTCCTAACAAAGGACCTCAAAAGATGTAGTGGGCTACTGCCTCTAAATCAGCCACCTCCTGGCCCATTGTTACAGGGCAACAGAATAAAGATCCTTCAGTACTCAGGGCTGCCCAGGATTCCAGGGGCAGCTGCTGTGGCCTCCAGATGTGAGTGTTGCCCTTCATTAATACTAAGATGCTGAACAAATGTTATATTTTTGTTATATGTGCATAAACTAAAAAACACTTTGTCTAATAAAAGATACCTGTAACAGCTGTAACAGGGAGTTTCTTTCAACAAGCTCATTATAAAACAGAGAATACAATTCCGTTGAAACATTTTTGCAGTCAAAAATGTTCAGTTATCTGATGCCTGGCTTCACTTATCTCACAGCATCTACAACCTCAATAGCTACCTGAAATACTCTAGGTGGCATTTATATTAATTTATTTATTAAAGAAATCACCTTCATTTGCCATGGGGACAACTTTGGCCAAAAGAAGCTGGTTGTGCTGCTTAAAGAATATTGCTTAATACCTCGAACAGTGAAAGACCTCATGATGAGGTTAATCTACATCTTCACATGTAATTTTTTTTTAATTTTTTTTATTTATTCATACAGAACTGGGGTACAGGCCAGAGATGTGGAGGGTGAGAGGCTTCACCAGAGACAGAGCGGGGAGCAGAACAGGCCGATAGACGAAGTACACTGCTGAGGGGAGCAGCGGGCGGGTCAGGAGAGGTCTGCCGCGCCATGTGGTCACCTCCGGGGCAGGCGGGGATTGAACTCATGCGGAAGTGGCTTTAGCTTCTTAGTGCTGTGCTTTAACCCGCTGCGCCACCAGGGAGGGCCCACATGTAATTTTTAAATACACTATAACCACAACATAAACTATACCATAAAATATAAGCTGGATGCTAAATATTCATATTATTACAAGAGAATGAACTTAGATTAAAAAAAAAAAGTTTATCTAAATCTGAATTTTCACCTTCCCTCCATTTTAAGTTAATGCCACAGAGTGACTTTATAATGTAGGTCACTGGGAAACAGTAAGAATATACCCTTCATAATTTTGTGTAGGGCATGAAATTTCAGGTAGAAATGTTTGTATAAAAACCTACCGTTATAGGGTACAGTTTATGGCTCCATATTTGCTCCTGCTCACCTGTAATTCTCACCCAGGAAAATTTTCCTATTGGGGTTTTCCCAGCAAATATGATGTTGAGGAGATGGACTTGTTAAGTACATCAGGTAATCTTTATGGTTCTCTACACCATTAGCTACATCAGCTTACTACAGTTATACCAACTAGTGACAGTAAAATCATCTCATATATTAATTTCCCTTATGACACATGAGATTTCTGCATCAAGAACTCCTGTTTTAAAATGAAGTTAGGTACCTGTCTATATAATCACAATATTCCATTTAACTATAAAGAAACTCCATTCTTTCCCTAATGAACTCTTACTATCTAGAATAGTGAAACAAGGATTTTGCTTTACTTTAATGAATGTTACAATCACTTTTGCTTACTTTGAAAATGAAAGTGTATGAATATACTTGCATTTCTGAAATGTGATGGACTTTTAGTGGGAAACTTAATGTAGCATATACAGATGTTGATTCTCAAATGTACATCTGAAACATATAATGTTTAGCACAATATTAATTAATAAAAATTAAAGAGGATTTCAGGGAGTTCTAGAAATGTGAGGGTAGCAAAAGGAAAACGTAGTATATGAATACCCAGCACTTATAGATAGAATTTAAGCAAAAATTAAAGCTAACAACGTTTAAAGCACCTACAAGTGGCTTTGTTAGTTTAAAATTTATCACAAATATAGAACTGCATTCTTCAGCAATCCCCTTAAGTCATCTTGTTAAAATCTGTCACAACATGTGTTACTGTAGTTCTACACTTTTACCTTTGCACTTTGTAGTGTGTAGCAGAGCAACGTAATTAACCACTGCTAGGTAGTGTTTACGTTAGTTCTCAAAAGGTTAAGAAGCTGATTATAGCTAAAATCAGCTTTGCCTGAGGCATCAGGGGCTCTGTGTAATCAAATTAGACAAGCAGGGCACAGTGTCACCTAACACAAACCAGTGGCACTTTCTTCTTTGCTCTGACCCTTTCCCCCCCTTTTTTATTAGGGCAACCACTCTTGCTTTGTGCTTTTACCAGATAATTTTAAGACTTGTTTCTAATAAATTTGACATGCAATCTCATAAGTTGTCCACCTGTTTAAAAGTAATGAGAACAAGAAGAGAAAAATTTCAAAAAATTTTTTTTCACTCCTACTTGCTAAAATGCTACACTTAGATTGTGATGTTATAAGAAAGCATTTTTAAAAAGGCAAGTGAAAACATTATCACATGCACATGATATTACGGACATTCCTAGCTTTACATAGACTGTCAGTTTGTTCTTTAGAAAATCACACTATGGTTTATCTGCTTCCAAGATAAATGAAGACCTTTATAAACATGATAGATAACGTATTTCCAAGAAGTCACGGGTAATACATTCTGTGGAGTTACAGTGCATCCTCTCTCCATATCTACTCTTTGAAGTCAGGCAAGGTGAACAGTATAATGGTAAGGAGGAGGCTTAATAAGGTGAGGGGATGTGCAAACCAGTTCTACTTCAGAAACTCTTTCCACAAGGTTCTATATTTAAATGCAGTAAGAAGTATTAGGCAAATCCAAATCTTGCTCTCTTTCAACCAAAAGGGAACACAAACACTAGAGATACTAAAACTGGAAAAGTTATACATATTTAAGCAAAAACACAGAATGCCATTCTTAACAAAACTACAAACCATTATAAAACCATAGACAACATCTGAAACATCTTTTACCCCCCGTTTGATTTTGAACTTTTGGTTCAAATTCTACATATTCATATTCATGACTTTGTGTGAAATATAGAAACAAAATGAATGTAAACATACTACAAAGAGAGATGAGGAGAAAATGAATTTTGTTAATGATCTTTTCTGGGCAATAAAATCAAAACTTGTTATTTTAATTGATTAAGTCATAGAGTTCCTGGAGAAGTCAAATCTTGCTATTTGCACAGTCAGACAATTTCTGCTAATCCAGCAGTACTTAACAAATTCACATGTGGTTAGCTTGTCTTGCCATAGCTGTATATCACATTTCTGTGCTGCAAGCTGTGCAAAAAAAATCAATATGCCAAGTTTAACAAAAGGACAGGAAACATGATGTTCTCCTATATTTTCAATGAACCTCAAATGACTCTGCTGTTCATACTCAGTACAATTTATGGCAGAGGAATGGATTCTTCAATGAAAAAAAAAAAAAAGGTCTACAGCAGAATGAACTGTATGAATTCAGACCCAAAGTTCTGCTTTATTCTATAATAACAATTTATTTAGAAGATTCTGACATTCTGATTCAAGGTACACAGTCCAATCAGCTATTCACAAAGCACAGCTTTTTCTTTATGAGGGTTACAGCTTTTTCTTTATGAGGGTTACAAAAATACATATTATGTATACTAATACCTTCATAATGTGATCAATTTAGGTTTTACAGACTTTTAAAAATGTATCTTTTCACATGTGAGATATACGAGGAGATGATATCTCTTCAGCAAATGCTTTAAATGGTAACAGTAAGGAAAAAAAATCCCACTGGATCTTAAATTACTACACTGGTTAATTAATTCTAGATTTTACATCTTCTTTTGCTGCTGTAGAAGTACATTGTGTGTGGAAGAAGATTAGGATAAAAGTGTTAAGAATGAAGTAGGAGTGGTCATGACCAATAGGTCAGCGCAGAGCGATGCCACTTCCGCCTTCTCAACTCAGCGATGTGGAACTAAGTGTAGCAAAACAACCAAAGTTGGACATCAGCCAAAGGATTCAAAACTGTTGCCATAGTTGTTTTCCTTGTTTTTGAATAGAAGAATTGGCTCTAGGATCCTTCAAAGAGGCTATACACATAGAATCTACATATATATACAAGAATCATGTATACATGTGGAGAGTTCTTTGGTAATTTCTCTTTTTTTCCCAGTGAGCAACTGTAAATGAATTCATGGCACTCAGTTGGGGAGAGGATGTCAGTGATCATTATAGAAGGTATAGGCTGGTACATTAAAATGCACTTAGAGAATCACACCTATTTTTAATTTTCTATTAATGCATTATTTATGACAATTTAGACTCACAGATTAATATACCATTTAAAAGATATAAAGCTCCCAATCAGAAAATAATGATAATGATTTTAAGTGTTGAATATTATTTCAATAAATGATCATTTTAATATAGCTTATATTCTTATTTCAAAATAGAGGATACAAGGTGATTCATAATAGTGATAAGCAGTTTTTGTATGAATATACAGAATACCAAAGCTTGGGAAAAAATATATCAAGGTGTACAAATTAGTAATTTAACTGCATATCAAAGGAGATACTTACAAGTCTGCAACCACAATTAATGTCTTACATAGTCCTCACTTGTTTGGCCCTGGTATACAATCTGCTCCCAGGAAATGAGATCATTAACACTTTTGGAAAATGCTTCAATATATTAACAACAACAAAAGAGGGTGTTTTTACTTCTGGGGAGTGGTTTATTATCAAGAAAAACTGATTTTAGGTTTAAATGGTTCAAATTAATTTTTCTTTCTTTTTTTATATATTTGTGGAATTGATCTTTTCTAGCTTTTTTCTCATTTCTCTAAACATTCTTCAGTATGCCTCTTCCCCCTTGAATGGACAGGATATGTTAGTAAGGTTTCCCTATCACTTTGTTGCAGTAAAACAAATCAATGGATTCACTTCTATTGTAAACAACTGTGTTTTTGAAGTAACATTGTCAGTTCTCTCTTGCATGTCTTCATTAGATCTCTGATCATTTCTTTAAACTCAAATGGTGGAACACTTTTTCTAGGAAGACTTTATTTCACTAATATTACTGATATAGTCACTTCTTATCTACCCACTAGGGCAATTATTCTGTAAGTTTTATTCACCTCAAAATGTTAGAATCTTTGTAAATTTATTCTGTGTTTTCTAACATGGCCATTATTTACAGGGCAGAATAACCCAGATACTTACAGAAACCACTACCAGGCTGAAATACTTTGTCTGTCTGAATTCTTAGGCATTGAAAATAATGTTTAATTTGATCTGAGTATGGACACTAGCAGAGACTCTCAGAGCTGGGAAAGTTCAAGGAAACCACCTACCTAACATATTTTAAATAATGAAAGATCAGAGAAGTTCAATAAATGGCTCAAAGTCACATACTGGTTCTTATCTTAACTTACAGTTTCTGAAGGTGACTACTAAATCTTTTTCTCCCGATTCTCCTTCTTATTGTCTGTTAAAAGAAGTATGCAATGGCTATCTTGTCAAGAAGCGGCTGTGGCCACATTATTTTCTTGTAGACATTGATTCTTAAAAGTAGCCTTCCTACGTCAAACCACAGCTTTCACAATGTTCATCTACTATCTATCTCCAAAAAATAGCAGTTTAACTTTTCTTTTTCCTACCTGTTTTCTGCCTTTGAGGAACAAATATATAAAATCCTTCCGTTTCCATTTCTAGTACTCTGAAAAACCATTTAGGTTCCCACTTTTCCACAAAGATTCCTTTCTCACTTTTCTTAAGCTCACTTTTTCAGTTTATCCTCATCTCTCTAGAGACTGTGATAGGAGCTCTTCCAACCTCTACCCCCAGAAGAGTATGCACCACTTTGTTGCTTAGCATTATCTGTTTAGTCCAGCATGCATTTTTCCTTTTAAGTGCCTTCAAGATTCCCATTATGAGCTGTTCTTTGTAAAATTCATCGAATTATGGGAATACAGTCAATAGCCACAAGCTGCTGTTTCACTTCATCCTTAGTTCTCATTCTCATTCAAACATAGACACTAGAATCAAAATCAATACTAAAGATTCTTAGTCTGAATTTAAGAGCTCCTTCTCCCAATTTCTTGAAAAGTGGTCATTGAGATCTTTGACATGAATTCTTCAAAAGATGGAAAACTCACTAGTTTACATGTAGTCCATTCTGTATCTCCAACATTACACTGAGTGCACATCATCATACTGATGCTATTTAATTCCCATATCCACAATCAACATTTTTGCAATAAGGTATTCAGAAAATCATACATGGTTTAAAGCTGAGAACAGCTAAGTCATTAAGTTGTCTGTGAGTAGCTGAGATGCTGTAAGTTTAAGATCTGATACTACTCACCCCATTACATCTCTTCCCTTCCCCTATATCACACACCTATGATACTGAATGTTTACCATCAACTGTGCTAAGTTATTTAAAGAAAATAATTGAAAATCTTTATTAGTGCCATTAAAAGAAAAAAAAAAAACCCTGAAAATCTTTGGATAAGGCTAGTTCTACAATTGTAAAGAAACTTGCCTGCATAATATTTTAATACCCTATTATATGGTAGTTACTAGGTTATGAGTAGTGGAAATGGAAAAATCTATGTCCATGCAACTTTTCTTCTTAGAGAAAGTGTATGTTTGAAAGAATTACATTTCAGGCACTTATAAAGGGCATTTCATGTCTTAGATTTTATTTATTTTAATTTTATTGATTTACAGATTCACCTTTTAATTTTTCCACTTAGGGATACTTTACTATAAAGTGGGAGGTATAAACAACCTCATCTATATTATTTTATTTGAAATAAAAATAATGCAGATAGTTACATGTTTAATGTGAATAGAGGCTATGACCCTGTGATAAAAGTCATAATTTAGGGGAAAATGTATAAATAAATGAGGTCTATTTTTAAGTAGAAAAATCTTGAAATCAAGCAAATATGCTAACTTCCCATACATTTTTAACTTTAAGGGTCATTTTAGGGGAGTTTTTAATTTGATAGGTTGGAAAAGGAAAAGGTGTGACAAACAGGGGTGGAACCTTGCAAGGCAGCTCTGTAAGACAAATTGCTGCTAGGATGAAGCAGTTGGTTACAGTAATAGCTGGAAACCGTAAGTGCTACAGGCTTTGAAGTCAGTTTAGCTTTGATGTCTTACTCTTATAGTTAACCATAAGATAATACAAAGGAGAAAAAAATAAGAGTTTACAATACTGTCCTTGGTATCATTGCTGAAGAAATTCTAGTATGAAAAAAAATTAAATTTATGTGTGCCTTTGTATGCAACTTGTGTTAATGTGTACATAGGTCTTTGCGAACGTGGCCTGCTCTTTATTTTTAAAGCTTTAAAACTGATGATGTAATAATTAAAATTATTTGGGGCAAGCATATGTAAACCCATTTTTATATTTGTTATTAGAACACATAAATAGATCATGTATAACGATAAATTGGTACTGTTACTTAGATCAACGTATGTATATGGTTCTGGACTTTAAGGGGCTGAGGACTGGTCACTCTGTCTGAAAGGAGCTTTAGACATCATCTAATCCAAGAATTCAGCCCAGAGAAGCTAAGTTGTTTTAGAAACAAAAGATGACATTGCCAAATAAACAGATAAATGTATACATAAATCAGATAGCGAGCCATTGACAGTACCTAGAAATAGAGGAGTCAGAGTATCTTTTGTGAGTTCTTGGGTAGAAGGAAAATTATGGGAATCTTGTGTTTACACTAAGAACATTGTTTCCCTACCTGCCTTTTGTTTAATACTGTCATATATTTTCTCCATAAATATAACCTACCAGTACTACTAAAATATTCAGTATTTTCCTTACATCAATTCATTTCCTCTATTTCCCTCATCCAAAGCAGTAATATTCATTAAGTGGGTTTCATATGTGTTATTCATACCTTTTAGGATGCATATTAGGATAAACAAATGGCTACTAAAAGACAGTTCACCCATGAGACACCGGGGGTACACATAAAAAACACTGAGGTGGAGGAATAAAGGGAAGAATATGTACTATTTTGTGGAACTTAAATGAGAACTATAATTTCTAAGTCTGTATGCTTTAAGTAGTTAGCTGTCCATGTGAACTAGAATAACTTGAATTTTCAATTTTTTATTTGGGGTCAAGTGATTTGATGCTTCCTAACTTAAATCTTAGCTTAGTTATTAGGACTTGCCTCAGCTGCTTATGGATAATATAGAATGTATCATTAAAAAGATCTATAATGCATATGATAATAATCATAGTCTAAGAACAAGGGAGTAACATAAAACCTGAAAGGGAAAAACTGTCATTTTGTACCTTTTTACTCTTAATAGTGCTGTCTTGTTGTTATTACTTTAAAGGAAAACAAAAACTTTTGAGTTTTTTAAGGTAGAAAGACACTACAGAAACAATATTAAAAGGCATGATTTTAATGGGAAAAGGACAGGAATGCTTAAAGTTCTACAGCATTCCTCTTGTTTATGTGATTGTATCATGTAAAGAAATGAGCAAAAATCCAAAATCAGATGGGGGGGGGCATAACTATACCTCATAAAAACAAAAGGTTATTCCTCTGTTAAATTCTTATCTTTCAAGTGCATTACAGTTGACTGTAAACATAAACAAAAGCCACTGGTGGGCAATTAAATTTGAAGAAGTGGCCCATAAAATGTGGAATATTCAGCAAGTATTAGAATCAGTTATACAGCATCTGATTTAATAGTCAGATGTTAAGCTTTCTTCTTATAATACATACTAAACAGTATCAACAAATCATATTCTGTAATGCAGCTAAATGACAATTTCAATGAAGTCTTAAACTGGTAGGGCATGAACATTAAGGTAAATTAATCCGTAATCCTTTATCTACATTAAAAGGTTGAAAATGTGAAGGCATTTGTAACAACTTTAAAATGAATTTGCCATTCCCAAAGTCATCTCAGTAGACAGGAAAGAGGAACTTGGCATGTGATCAATAAATTATGAGAGAGCAACGCTTCAGGGTTAGAGGGCATGGATGACTTCAACAAATCTCACCGGCTTGAGCAACAGATTAAGCTGGGGGATAGGATGTCCTACAACCTTAACCTGTTAATACCTTTAAGTTTTTAGGAATGACCTCCAGCCTGCTCTTTCGTATTAGTTGTTAGTTACACTAATTAAAGCATAACTGGTGTTGCTGGTGCCAGTTTATCCCTCAAAAGACATGTAGGAAAGGTTATCTCTAATAGCTTCAAACAACTTCAGCTCAATTCTATTGTGCACATTAGGAGCACTTACTTCTAGTTTTGAATGGGTCTTTTATATACATCAAAGGAAAGGTACAGAAAGCAATGTGTGTTTGTCTGTTCTATAAAGCATTTCATATAGGAAGCAGTAAAAATAAGAATGGTAACGTCTCCTGTGACTAGAATAGTTTAAAACAAGGTAATTTATTTTTATGTTTATTTTCAACATAGAGGGACCAATGATTTCAATATAAGGAGCCAGTTTTACCTTAACCATGCTAGTGAAGTAAAAATGCTTAGCCCATGAAATCTCTTCAGAATTTATGGATTTTAGAAAGGGATAATGAAATTTCTATCATGATCTTTTAGGACTGTTTTAAGTTCAACATTTACAGTGATGTTAACCTAACATTATATGGAATTGTGCAGATTCCAAAGTCCACTTACAAAGATTCAAATACCATCTGTGAAGCAGTAGTAAATTACCTTGTAACACTAATCTTTAAACCAGGCACACTAAATCAGAACAGAAACACACCAAAGGGATGTAAGGCTAGAGTCATGACTGAATTATCGAGATTAATGTCAATAGTTTCACATATAAGAATTGTAGGTCCTCAGTTTCATCTTATTTTTGCTTTTGTTTCATTAAGCATATAAAATCATTTCTACATCTTAAAAAATGAATTACTAACACCTAGTGACACAGTGATTTTTTTTGTATGTGAAAAAGAATGATGAAAATGATGCCTGAATGACATTGTTAACATTGTGTGCTCTCAATTAAACAAATACAATAAAAAGTGATTATATAAAATAGACACACTAGGTAGTATTATTGTTAAAAAAGAAACCTTGTTTCACAGATGGGGCTCTTTAAACCAAACCTATTATTCTTAAAGGATGCTGATCACAGAAATTTTACTTAAATGAAACTCTTTGGTAAAAAGACTATAAGAGACAGAACACGATGTGTCATTAAATGCCATTGATTTTAAGATTTATCATTCCTTCATGTAGCACTTGAAAGAAAAAAAATTAAGCCATAACATCATGTTTTCTTACCATACTTGATTGCAAGATATATTCAAACTTGAGCTTGTTAAAATTGCATCTTATAGTCAATGAAATATAATATTTTATAACAAAATGATTAGCCTCAATATATTTAGTGAATAGATTGCTTCTTTGAAATACAGACAGTGGGTGATATTAAATAACTTCATTGTATATAAAGGATTGAAAAGACACTGACCATATGTTTTCTATCTTCTATAAGGATAATAAAAGAGGAAGGGCAGTGGATACAGTAGTGATTTCAGTTTGCTTGATGAATTTATTAACTAACATTCACACTTCTTTTCATAAAGGATTTAAGGCACAGAACAAGAAGACCACATGCAATAAAATAAATAGGAAAACAAGGAGTGGAAAATAAAAACTAGGGAAAAGAACAAAAGCAAGCAGGATACAAGAAGCTTTATTATTTTAAATAGATAAAACAACAATTTATGACTAACAAAATAATCTATGGAATTTTACTTTTATTGGAATTAAAAAAATAAAGCATGACTTGTTTATCTGTGAGCATTAAGGAACAATTTTACCTAAGGTATAAGATTCTGCTAATCCCCAAGAATTAGCCTTAAATAAATTAATGCAATCTGTTATTATACGCTAAAAGGTAGATAGCAAATGAAAATGTGATCACAAGAAATTAAATACTGTGAAAAATAACCACAAAATATCAGCAGTTCTCTTCTATGTAGTATATGAAGGAATGATATATCTTAAAATCAATAGCATTTGATGACACAAAGTGCTCCATCACTTATAAGTCTATTTACCAATCTGTTTGTACCAACAGACAAAGTACAGTTAAGATGGAAAGACAGTGGGCTGTCTGTGTGTGTTCAAATGTCAAAACTGGTTGACGGTACAGAGACTATTAAAATATGTAAGTGGGTAAATGAGTAGCACCATCCGAGGACTTGAAAGTATTGATGGGAATATTACTGCAAGAAGGATCTCCACATAATAGGCACAGAAAAAACGATGCAGAGCATTGTCTGAACATTTAGCTTATGCCAGAATCACAGACTCATGTAATAGTATGCTGATGAATCAGGTCCAGTGATTAAAATAGGATCTTATTTTATTTAGCTATACCACATTTTCTTTTCTGTTTCTGATAATATAGCATCAGTTGACAGCAGGCATAACTGAGAAATTAGAAAAACTGACATACAGATAACTATGGTGAAACTATCCAAAACTGCTTTTTGAAAAGTATTCTTTTTCAATTCACAGAGTTTTCCTCGGACTCTTGAAATGCCTTGTCCCACCTTCTGGCCCCTCACAGATAAGGCTCACTCAGGATGGCCAATTACAACTGATCCTACTATACTCTATCTCCTCAGTTTCAGTAATTAATTCGAGTATCACCATAATTCCTAAGTATGGACAATCAGAGTTATCAGTGAGATTCTTAACTAAGTGCTAAGATAATACTAAATAGCAGCAGCAGCAAATGCTTATAGTTACATTCCCTGACTATATGAAGAAAACCCTGTTTGCAAGAAAGCAAGAATGAGGCCAACAGGAAAAAAGATAGTAAAGGAGGTGGAAGAAGAGGTCTTGACAGTGTTCGTGTCACACCAATAGTATCCGAAATAGATCTGTCTTTGGGTTTTTCCATTTACATGAATTGATGAATTACTTTTTTTGGTAAGCAGACTGAATTGGAGTTATGTAACTTATAATGAAGAAGGGCTGCATTAATACATTAATTAGAAAGGGTAGATTCAAGTCTAGTCTTTTCCCAATTCCTGTAAAATGTGAGACTGGTACTCATCCGTGCATATTGGATTCCATATGTACCTATCTGACTCTGTAAAATAACCATACAGGAAATTTTAATAATGGATTTTTAAAAGGTTAATACATGTTTAAGGTCAAGAAATTTCTGGATTATCCATGCAAGTGCTATAGGTTAAAAAGAATTGATAATCTAAAGTAATTCCTATTTAGTTCTCTAATACTTTAAAATAATAAAGCATAGTATAGTGGGAGAGAAGGAATTCATTCTCTTGGTTATGTGTGTCTAAACATAATTCAAAGTAGTTTGCATTTGCTGAGAACACATCAGTTTGGTATTCGGAAAAAAGGGCACAATAATCATAATGGCAAACCAGGGAAAGTTAGCCTGAGATTGTGGTTTTGTAGTAGATAATGCCCAGAATAAACAATCCACTCATGAACAATTGAGAGCTAGATGTAACTATTTCTTTTTAGTTAGAGAGCAGAAGGCATTGGACAATAAATGATTTTCCAGAATGAATTTTCATATTGCTTAAACTCATTGGGAAATAACTGTCATCTGGCACTGTGATTTGTATGAACTTTATTCCACCTCAAATTGAGTTATAAAAATACCAATAAAATATCTTGGTGTTCTCAGAATAATTATTTATCTCCTGCTTTCTAAATATCCTTATTAAATTCCAAAGTAAAACTTTAACTTTTAGGAACTTCAATTTATCAGACTATCTACTGTCTCACTGTTCTGTTGGTGATGAATGTCTAAAAGGCAACTGCCAGTTGATGCACCAAACAGGATGCTGTTACCCTAAGCAAACCTCTCCAAATTATTCATCGAACAACTGTTTCATTATACATACTTTGGGGGATTTTTCAGAAGTAATATATATTCATAAGAAATAGCTCTATCAATGCTGGATCTTAATACACTTCTGGCCTGTCTTCCAAACAAAAATTGTTTGTTGAAAACTTATGTAAAGACGTCTCACTCAGTATTTAAAGACAAAGCATGGGTGTCAAGATGCAAGAAACTAATGGTTTCTGACACTGGTGAACTGCATGGCTTGGAAAAAAAATTCAATCTTCAAATTCCACATGTTTATTTTTTTTAAAAAAAGCATTATTAAGCACTGTGTTGTTCTTCATGCCTTGCTAAGTGTTTTTCAGTAATTCTTAAGAATTATTACTATTATTATTTGGTTCTTAGAATGCCTATACAGTGGAGTATATTATGTCAATCATTTTCATTTATATGTCACATGAGAGAATAACATGGATGCAGAAGTTATTATTTTATGTCAAGTTCTTGATATGAAAATATACTGACACTTATTCTATCTTTAGGATGATGCTAGCAATTCTCTTGCACTGTGGTATGTGGGAAGAGGCAGCAGTGTCACTGTATCTCTGAGAGAGCTTCTAATCAGAAACCTTTGCAAACAAACGTAAGTAGGCTACTATTTAAGACATTATTTGTTGTGCCTGATAAGTTTTTTTCACTTACCACACCTTTCTCAGTGCTTGTTTATGATATTATCATCAACTTACAGGTACTGATTAACAGTTTTTCATCAAAAGTCAGGTGGAAACAATTGGCTTTTGAGAATAGGCCAGTGGATCTGCTAACCATTAATTTCTTAAGATTTGGCAGTAGTGCCAAGAGAAATGATAATAAAGCTTTATGTGAGTACTAAATATTTTTTAAAGTTTTTTTTTGTTTGTTTAAGATTTATTTATGCATACAGAACTAGGGTACAAGTCAGAGGTACAGGGGCGGTGAGAGGATTCACCAGAGACAGAGTGCAGAGCAGTGGGCAGGTCAGGAGAGGTCTGCCATGCTGGGGCAGGGGATCAAACTCACACTAAAGTAGCTGTGGCCATCTTGCAGTGCTGAGTCCTAACCAGTTGCACCACCAGGGAGGGCCCACTAAATTATTTTCATTCCTGAACAAAGAACCTCAGATTTTAGTATTAACACTCAGACCATTTGTCATAAGTCAATATGAGATCCAGCCACATAATGAATATTTTCATTTCTTAAATGACAACATCAACAAAAGTACTATAATTAAAGAAATTATTTATTGCATTGCTTAATGCTTCTTTAAGATTGATATATTAATCTTTAAAGTTAATGTTATGAAAATATCATTCTAATGTAATCTGGAAGATTCACTTAATTTGCCTCATGCAACATTTTTTTGTTCTGGCTCTCAGGGTTTCAACTACATTTAATTCTCAATTGCAGTAATTAATCACATCCTAGCTTTTCAGTTAAATCAAAATATTTCACTTTGCCCCCATTGCTATCCACTCCCTCTCTCCTCAAACCCTCCACTTAAAAATCCTGGACCTCCCTGTTGGCCTAGGGGTTAAGTCTCCGTGCTGTCACTACAGCCTGTGTTCCATCATTGGCCAGGAAGCTGACTCAAATATGGTACTGCAGTCTTATCTTGCCCGCTGCTTCCCTTAGGAGTATAATATTTAAGTAAATCTGCCTGCTCTGCTCCCCACTGCCTCTGTGAACATTCTTATCTCTGATCCAAACCCCAGTTATTCTATGCAAACAAACAAAAAAACAAAACCATATACTTAACTTCTAGTCCTTAGCTCAAGTATTAGCTCAAGTTGGCCCCTGATCATAGGAGGATTCCCAGAGATACCGCGAAGTCACGTGCTGCCTTTTCCATTGTTCTTGTCCATTCTTCTAACACTGGCCACTTGGTGTGGTGATCCTTCGTTTTCTTTGTTTCTTTCCTCTGTTTAACCTAGATGTTCATAGTCTAATTCTGAATTTTTAGCTCCTCCTCTCTAATAGATATTTAGCAGATATTCAATCATTAAGGAAAAAGCATGTTAAGTATAATAATTTTGCTTTTCTGAGCATGTAAAACCTAAAGGAAGGGCAGGAATTTGTTTGGCTACAGCAAGGACATCTGGGAGATGGTCAAAAGTTGCTGTGCTGGGTATTACCCTTTTGCTTGTCATGTTCTGGTGACAACTGATTTACATAGCTCATAACACACTTAAAATATGAATAATATTTTATATGTGCATACTTTTAGAAGAAAATGTGAGAAACCATGACATTTATTTATATTAACAAAAATTTGATAATCTTTGCAAAAATATTAGCAGTATACAAAATGTGTAATCAGATAACATATGAAATATGTATGTATAATTGTGATTAGGACAGGTGGAGTTTTGTGGGTGAGTCTTAGACTACATATGGTGGTATATACATTTCAGATTTCTACTGAATAAATGGAATCATTATTGTCTGCCTAAAAACAATGATATAAAATCTGTACTTGCTTTTAGTAGAAAGTGGTATTTCATTTATATGTGGTTTTATTTCAACTGCAGTATCACTGGATCAACTGTGAGAAAATATTTAAATCTCACAAATTCAAGCACCTTCTGTTTCCTAAATGTTCACATGGTATATATATATATATATATATATATATATATATATATATATGCACAAAGAATGTTCACCAAATAAATTGTTTACTGACTAATGCAAGAAACTCAGTTTAAAAATAAAAATGATACAATTTTTCATGGAGTGTGTCATTTCTGGAAACTGAAATAAAAAGGATAAAGATTCTTTCACTTCTTATTTAAAAGCATAGCATTTTTGTTAATATTTTACTTAAAATTTCTTGGCCTGGAAGACAAAAATTTATGACTTTAGATTAACTACTTTAACGATGTGACATAGAAGCAGCAAAACATTCTTTTCTACCTATGGTATTAGTGTGATTACCTTTTCTGGAGAGAAAAAAACAACACAATAAATCCCTCTATGTTAAGTACCTCCCCACCCCCCTTCTCTTTAGTTTCAATCTCAAAGGTAATTCATATTTAGTAAGCAGACTGGTACCATAAAAATATATTTGAAATGAGGCAATTGTTTATAATATGTGTATGCATTTAATGACAAGTTATTTACAGGAAGAGTGATTTACATTTCACATGCTGAGGAAACACACTCAGTGTCTACTTAGTTTTAGCAATATTCTTAAAACTATAAAAAAAATCAGGTTTAAACACTTGCTATCATCTGTTTTAGCTCAATATTCATAACTGTAACATAATCACAACAAATTAAAGGCATATCACATGTCTGTCCTTTTACATTAACTTGATGAAACTAGTGGCTGACACTGCCTAGCAGAAAGTGACAAACTTCTCAATAGGGTCACATATCAATTTTTCTGGGAAAACTAAGAATCCTATCTTTATCAAAATATCCAAATTTTCTTCCAGAGATAATGTTTCTCAATCTCATAAATGAGGGTTCAATTATTTGGCTTCTAAAATGGATTGAAATAAGTAGCTACTGTAATGATTTAGTTCATGAAGTTACGGGTTGGAGGTACGAAATGCTATTTTCTTTAAGTTTTCCTAAGAGGAGAACCCAAAAGTGATAATACCAATTTTGTTAGTGGTCAAGAGACAGAATGCAGGCCTGGGACTGTTTGAACTTTATAGCCTTTTTTCTTTTTGTTCCTTTGTATCATGCCACACTTTATTTAATTCATTTTTTAAAGGAGAAATAAGCAAATTACTCTGCCTTCCTACAACTACCCCCTACCCTATACCTATTTTCTCTACCAGAAGTGGGAGATTATGAGTTGAATTGTGTCAACTGCCTAATTTATATGTTAAAGAAGTCCTAATCCCAAAACCTTATTTTATAGAGACAATCAAATTAAAATGAGGTAATTAGGTTGGGTCTCAATCCAGTCTGACTGGTAACCTGATAAAAGGGGAAATTTGGGCACAGAAACATGCAAAAAGGGTAGTCAACAAAAAGAGACAATAGAGAGAAGACAATCACATAAAAAGCAAGAAGAGAGGCCTGGAACAGTCTTATTCCAAAGCCCTAAGAAGGGACAAATCCTATCCATACCCTAGTCTTGACCTTTGGGTTTCCAGAATAGTTTTAATGATCCATTCTTGTGTACTTTGTAATGGCAATCCCAGCAAAGATCTCAATATGCTTTGGACAGAAGAGCTAGAGTATAGCCATCCAATGAAGAAATGATATGAATAAAGGCAGAACAATAACACAAGTCCATGGCAGATCAGTGTCACCCTGTTCTATCCATTACTATACTATGTATCCTTGTAGTCTCTATGTTAAATCTGTGATGGATTGTTTTGTTCTTCATTATGGTAACTCAAAGAATTATTCAGGCTGGAAACAAGTTCAGAAAACAATGAGGAATCATTCCTTTCAATTACATAATGTTATATAATTTTTCAAAAAGCCTTTATTGATATCCTTTGAACCAAAACCTCAGCACGATAAGGAAAGAAACTTCATAACCATTTTTCAATTACTACAGTTCCAACGGATGTTTCTCAATATCAGAGAAAAAGTTTTCTGGCAATTGAGACAATTGTCTCTACTTTTCTGATATCCAATTTTGGCTGCTAATTATTATGCACTTACTATGTGAAAAATTTCAGGGATATAAAAGGTTTATGAGCAGTACATAAAACACAGGTAAAGCCCAGAAGAAGGGCAATGTATAGAAAAATTACTGAGTGCCTACTATGAAAAGGAAGCACTAAGTTATACCTAATTTTATCCTTTTATAAACTTTCTCACCCTATGGGTTACTAAATATATTTACAGATGGAAAACTAGGGATGAAAGAAGTAATTCTCAAAGTTACAGAAACAGTATATTCCTCAGACTGGATGTGAACACGGAAATATCTGTCTCCCAAACTTCCTTAACAGGTCCTCTTGTTTAGAAGCAATACTTATTATAAAGGAAAGATTATAGTTTTAAATGAAAATCCTCACCATCTAATACACCATAACATTTATCCCAACCTTTCTACTTGCTTAATGCAAATGACTCACTATACATTATGCTCCAGGAGGGTTGGGATGAATTGGTTTCGGTCATCATTGTATCTTAGCACTAGGATATTGCTTGATATAAAGTATACTTAATATTTGTTGAATGAATATGTTAACACATAATCAAACATCTAGTTTAAGTTTTAACTACATTAATGTTAACAGCTGAATTGCTTTTTCCACAAAAATTCATACCTTGAAGTCCTAATCCCCAATACCCAGAATGTTTGACTTTATTTGAAGATAGGAAGTTTCTCTAAAGGAGATAATTAAACTAAAATGAGGTCAATAGAGTAGGCCAGATCACAGTGACTGATATCCTTATAAAAGGGAATTTAGTCATAGATATATACAGAAGGAAGTCAATGCGAAGACAAAGGGAGAAGTACCCAACTGTCAGCCAAGAAGAGAGACTGAACAGAGATGCTTCCTTCATGGCATCTGCCTCTGATTCCTCAGAAGGAAATAATCCTTGCTGAAACCTTATCTCACACTTCTAGACTCCAAAATTGTGAGAAAATAAGCTGATGTTATTTAAGATATTTAGGCTGTAGTACTTTTTATGGCAGCTCTAGCAAATTAATCTGTGGTATTTTAAAACAAATTTTCTCTCAATAAAAATGGCATTATGTTAAGATTTGATGATTACCCAGTCAATATTATTAAAGATTTTAAAGCTGTTCCAAGAACATGATCACCCACTGAAAGATAATAAATCAACTTAGTAATGCATCTTACAAATTGTCTAGGTCAATGCACCCAGTTCTAAAAGATCTACACCTTTTAGAAACATATATGCATCCTAGTTATAAAGGAGATTCATTTATAAGTAATACAGTTACTCTGTATTTTAAATAATACAGTTGTTTGGAGAACAATGCATAAGGTTGAAAAGAATGTTGAATTCAAAATGCAGAGGATTCTCAAAAAGGCCTCAATTTTTCCTTTTCCCACCATAGTCTTTGGCAGGCAGTCAGGGGAAGAATCAACAGCAGTAAGTGAAGTTGGTTCATATTTTGTCATTTTGCTGGGAGCTGGGGAAAGAAAACCAAAGGAGCCCAAGTTCAATGCCAAAAAACCTGAATTTTGCCTATAGCAAAATTCGCAGCAGGACTCCTAGCTAAAAAGTGGATTGTTTTCTGGAGGCAGCACCTTAGGTAGACCATATGGTCTCTCCCAAAGGTGCTGGGAATGTTCGTCTTCAGTAGCATAGCTGCGATAAAGCTACTGTGTCATTCTAAGCATTTTACTAGGCATTTGTAGATTCACTTCATAACAGCTCATTTTTCAGCTGGTTGGGGTTATAATTACAGAAACTGACCCTGTCTCCAAACCTAGAAATTCTTCATATCCAAAGAACTTAATTTTAGTCATTTTCTTTATTCAAAACTGACAAGCAGGGAGGATTCTACTGTGATAAAGCCAGGATTCTGATATTTTCAAATGCTTTTTAAATTTGAAAAGTAAACATTCAGAAACATGAAAATGATTTGGGTTTATATTATATTCTAAATATGGGTTAACTACACTGAGGTATATAAACACACTAATTGTAATTGTAAATTACCATGTTGTGCACGAAAACAGACATATGGCAGGTGTCTTCACTTACTGTGCTACACTACAGCTCTTTAACATTAATGGGCATCTGATTAAAAAAAAAAAACCCTAATTCTTAGTGATGTCTTTTTAACTGATATGTCCCAATACTCTCCGTTTAGAGAATTAGCCTTTTCTTTACAAAAATAACAAGCACAACTAAAAATAATAAGGCTAAATTTATTCTTCTAAAATGCTGCTTTCTAATGAGAAATTACTATTTTAGAGGCAACAAAGACTAGAAGGATGAATATTTTTAGGAGCCCTAGATTTCATAGACCCTTCCTTTAGAAATATTTCTTGAACTTTTTATTGTAAAATATGTATGCCACCAACTATTTATATGTATTTCAATATGCAATCAAATGTTTTCCTTAAAAATAAAAAATATCATAATGTGTAATACACTGCTTTGCCTCTCTGAATAATCTACTCTATAATTTATGTTTGCCAAAAACTCTAGTTCTACTCTTAGACCCCAGAAGCATTCTCCACACAGCCACTAGAAAACAAAAACAAGTGACAGAAGTCAAAGTAAAAATGGGGGGAAAAGAACAAAAATGTATCACTCAACTTTCTAATTTCAAAGCTTACTATAAACCTAATCTAAAAGTTCCAGAAGGATAAACATCAACCAATGAAACAGACTAGAAATAACACTCAGGTCTATGGTCAAACACTTTTTGAGAGGGATGCCAGAAAATCCAATGGAGAAAAAACATTTTCTTGAACAGGTGGTTCTGGGAAAATGGGTATCAATGTACCAAAGAATGAATTTGTGAATTTCCATAAATAAATATTAGCTCAAAATGGATTAAAAACCTAAATTTAGGAGATAAAATTAAGTAACTTATAGAATAAAACACACGTGCAAATCTTCAAGACCTTGGCTATGACAATGGTTCATTAAATTTGATCCCCAAAATACAACAGAGAAAAAAATGCTTCAATTTGACTTTGTCAAAATTTAAAACATGAATCAAGGAACTGCCAAGAGAGTACAAGGAGAACACATGCACTAGTAAATATCTGCAAATAATATATCTGATAACGGTTTAATATCTACATCATTCAAAGGAAAGGCAGCCCAATTAAAAAATGGGCAAAGGAATTGAATAGACATTTCATCAAAGAAATACACAAATGACTAGTAAGCGCATGAAAAGATGTTCAACTGACTAAAAGATGCTTAGTCAGTAAGGAAACACAAGTCAAACCTAGATTGAAATATGTACTCAGATGGCTATAATAATTAAAACAAACAAACAAACCACACAACCTAGAAAATAACTAATGTAGAAACCAGAACCATGGGCATTGCTGATGGGAATGTAAGTGGCACTATCACGGCAGAAAACAGTATGGTGGTTTTCCAAAATTTAAATATACAATTACCATATGAAACATCAATTCCACTCCTAGGTGTGTATGTGTCTGTCTGTCTATCTACCTATCTAAATTGCCAAGAAAACTGGAAATAGGAACGCAAACATAATTTTACATGCATGTCCAAAGCAGATTATAGTAACCAATGGGTGAAAAACTAAGCATCCACCAACAGATGAACTTAGCCTTTTTGTCATAAAAGGGAATGAAATTCTGATACATGCTATGTCCTAATATGCTAAGTAGACTAAATAAGACCCAAAAGGACAAATGTTATGTGATTCCATGTTATGACATGTCTGCAATCGGTAAGTTTATCCAGATAGAAAGCACACCAGGGGCTGAGAATGGGCAACAGGGTTACTGCTTAACTGATAGTGTTTCTGTTTAGAATGATGAAAATATATTGGAAGTGGAGAGTGCATAATAGTTGCATAAAACACTGAATATAGTTAATGCCACCAAATTAGACATTTCAAATGGTTCCAAATGAAAATTTTGTATTTCTATTAGAAAAAAGTTAGAAAATGAGTTTCTGGAGCCTCAGAGAGACTAAGAAAGATACATGACTAGATGGAGGGGGAAGCCTCAGTCATGCTTATATTTTATGATACTAAAATTAATCCTGGAATTGGTGTCAGATCAGGACATAAATTTCTTACTGAGCTATAATCTTATACCCCAGAACCATTCTCCACACAGCCACTAGGAAACAACAACAAAACTACCTACCTAAAAAGAAAAATGAGAGAAACCAGAAGAAACTAGAAAAAAGCAGTGGATAAAAGTTAAAGTTAATTAGGAAATAAAAAAGTAGTAAATAGAATAAACATCAAAAAGCTTATTCTTTGAAAATACCTGGATACCTGTAGATAAATTCTTGTAGACTAGTTATGGGGAAAATAATGTAGAGAAAGCACAAAAAGGTGAGATCAAAACACAAAAACAATATATAAATTCAGATACAGTGGTTGAATTATAAAAAAAATTTCATGTAGTGTGTGGCAGCAGATGTGAAAACATAGGATGAGTGATTTGTTTAGCATGTGATGACCAAAACTGACCAATGTAGAAGTGGAAAACTGTAAAAGTTCAATTTCAAGGAGAGATTAGAAAAGTGATTTAAGATGTACTATTGGAAATGTCTCCAGGGGAATGCTGGATCAACTCACAAATATCCTCTGAAAAGTATATCTGAGCTAAAAAGAAAGGTAAATTCCCAGGGAGTAACTTAATAGAGTTTAAAACCAGACAAGTAAGCTCGAAGTAGGGCAGAGTTATTACTGTCCAGCTTACTGATCTGAGTAGCAATGGAGTTAAAACATCTACCCGATGATCTCACTTATATGTGGAATACAGAGAAAAACATAGCAAAGGGTCAGCCAAAACCCAACCAGTTATAAACTAGTAACTATGGACTGTAGGACTGAGGGAACCCAGAGAGAGCAGGTGCCCAGTGGAACGTAGTGGAGGATTACTGGGGCACTGGTGGAAGGCAGGGTGTGAAAATACACTTTTGTGGAGGTCTGAATCTATACTCCCTCAAAGCAAACACAAAGATACAAAGATGTAAACCTATGTCACTTCAATAAACAAAAATAAAGTTAAATACAATGACTGTGGCTGGACATAAGATAAACCCTTAGGGTTGCATGAAGTGAAGTGAAGACCCCCACTTAAAGCTGAGACCCTCTAAATGAAAAAAGTGAATTATAAAAAAAGTTGGCATATGGCCCTCCCTGGTGGCGCAGCGGGTTAAAGTACAGCACTGAGAATCTAAAGCCGCTTCAGCATGAGTTCGATCCCCGCCTGCCCTGGAGGTGACCACATGGTGTGGCAGACCTCTCCTGACCCGCCCGCTGCTCCCCTCAGCAGTGTATTTCGTGCCTGTTCTGTTCCCCACTCTGTCTCTGGTGAAGCCTCTCACCGCCCCTGAGCCTCTGGCCTGTACCCCAGTTCTGTATGCACAAATAAATAAATCTTAAAAAAAAAAAAAAGTTGGCATATTTTAAGAAAGGGGAGAACAAGATCAGTGTACTCTTTTCTCAAACCTACCATCTCCCCCAGCCAGTGCAGCTATTAAATCAGGATTTTATGTTTGTGTTTACTCCAAGCTTGTTAGCTTGCTTTGACAAAAATGGTATACTTAAAAAGGTCTTGTGACTTAAAGTTTTTTACTCGACATAGTATTGATAAAGAAAAAAAAAACACCCAAATTTAATGATGATCACAGTTTGGAATGACACACAATTTTTTTATTAAGAGCAAAAAAATAGTCAAAGTCTGTGTGCTCTGTGTATAACTAACGTTAGGGAAAAACACAATAAATTTGAACTTCTTTCCCCCAATTTTTCCAACGAGACCCCACCCCAAAACCCGAAGTATTCTAAACGTCTTAAACAGTAAATGGAACTTTTGCTAAAAACCAAATGAACCCGAGACTGGTTTTCCCAGCCTTTCTTCTTCAGGACAGGTCCCTTAACTGGAAAGCCTGGGGAGGCCTAAAGCGGTGCCTGGGCCAGAGAGAAGGGCTCCCCCAGGAGGGAAAGGGGTGGGGGAGTAGGGTGTAAAATAGGGCCCTCCACAGTGGAAGGAACCGAAATGGAGCCCCGGGGCCAGGGGAAAGCACACTGCCTCCCCTGGGAAAGGTGGTTCAGCCGGCCCCACCTCTTGTGGTGGGGAGAAATCATTGGTCGGGGGGCCCATCTTGCTCCGGTTATAGAACCAAACCCGGACAAGATCCTTTTGCAGTCCGAGTTGCCCGGCGATGCGGCTGATTTGTTGGGGCGTGGGCCTCGGGCACTGCCGGAAGAGTTTCTCCAGGTTGTTTTCGATGCGTCTCTCCCTGCTTGCCCGTCGCCGCTTCCGAGCCTGCTGCAGGATCATCTCCATTTTGCATATGCCCAGCAGGTTCTTGGTGTCTACCTCTTCCAGCCACATTTTCAGTAGTGGTCGCAGCTTCCACATGTTGGCGAGGCTGAGCTGCTGGGCCTCGAAGCGGCAGATGGTGGTCTGGCTCAGCACCTTTCCAAAAAGAGCGCCCACTGCAAACCCTACGTCGGCCTGTGAGTAGCCCAGGGTCATCCTCTTCTGCCTCAATTCTTGGGCCAACTGTTTCATCTCTTTTTCTATGGCAGAGACGTCCTCTGGCAGGGCCAGCTTTGGGATGCACCGCAGGACAATGTAGGGCCCTTGTAGGGAGCTCTCGGAGGGGTTTGGCAAGCAGGCCCCAGCCTCGTCTGCTCTCAGCTGGGGCTCAGAGGGCACCACCCTACCCTGGAATTCACACAGCTGGGGGTTCAAGGGTACCCCCCACACTTCTGGGCCTGGGCAGACGCCCGGTCCTATCCTGGGTTGGGCCATCAGCCTGTCAGGGGTCGCCTGGGTGCCCAACGGGATCGGAGCATCAACCCGCACTCTCACTGGTCCTTCAGGCCCGCCCCCATCACTGAGAGGTAGAGGGCATAAGTTTGAGGGCCTGTGTCCAGCCATGGGGTAAGACCGCACCCAGAGCGGGGAGTCTGGTAGGAACTGATAGCTCTCGAGGCTCACAAACAGACACCAGCCTCGTCCTCGAGCCCTGCCCCCTAGTGGGTAGAGCTGGTGGTGCAGGCAGGGAAAACACGGAGTGTGTGTGTGAGAGCGGTGGTGGGAAAATCTGATAGTTAAACTTGTAATTCTTTCGGTGTCCAGATTTAGGGGGTGGAGTCTTCTACCAAGAACTCTGCTTCCCTCTAAAGGGCAAATATTTCTTTTGGATTTTGCAACTTCAGGCTGTGTGGGACCCCTCACACTGTTTCCATTTATTCCCTAAAGGGAACCTGGGCATTTATTTACAGCTTTTTAAGAAGACTTCTGGTAATTTTTTTCACATAATATGAACAGTGATTTTAGGTTCATGAATATTTGTTAAACATCTGTATGCCAGGCACTGCTGTGGTTACTCCTCAGTTTACTATCTGTCCCCTACTTTATGTTCACAAAAGTCTGTCCTTTGCACATCTTCAGTCCCTGTGAACTAAGAAACATCAAGTGTCTCTGCTTGAATTTCTAGTTAGTATCAGTTTACTTTTAGATTCTAAACGCCATTCCCACACTCTGCCAGATTCCACTTTCTCATGGGGCTGAATTACTTGATTTAAATCCTGTTTCTCCTACCAGTCCTTCACGTGTTGGCTCCCCATCCGTGCTCAGCTTCCAGGCACTGGGTCAAGACCTGTACCTCCCAAAACTGGTCTTCTTGAAGTCACCAGTAGCCTTTCAACTGTCAAATCTGAAGACCTTTTAAAAACCTCATCCCATTAAACTTTTCTGCAGTACCTGGCAAGCTTGACTTTTCTTCTTGCTCTCTCTGTTCTGAATTTCCATGAAGTGCTGGTACCAGCCAACCCTACATTTTAGCTCTGATGTCTTCTTAATTTTTCTGTTTTTTATTTCCCACTGTCCCAAATCAAATTCATTATACTTTTAACCCTGCTTCTCCTCTAGGGTTCCCTGAACTGGCTAATGGCATTATCACCCATTCAGCCCTAAACCCAAGAGTTGCTCTTGACCATTAATTCTCATTCTTCACAGGACATTACATCTTATATACTAGGTGCCCTAAAACATCTAAACTCTGCCATCTCTTCTCTAACATCTAAACTCTGCCATCTCTTCTCTACTGTCTCCTTTCAAATTTACCCTGTGAACTGCTGCTAGTTTAAAAGAAAAAACAATAAAACAAACCTAGTCAAATTCAACCAAACCAAATAAAACTAACCATGGTGCACTTCTAAAATTTAGCCTATCTTTCTCCACTCAGCCATGTGGACATTCAGATTCCTGAGCACAGAAAACATGGCTTTTCATCATTTGGTCCCTTCCTCCGTTCTGTCCAGCGTCACCAACCACACTGTCCCCACCTCTGTATGCTGTCTTTCCTGCACTCCATGCAATAACTCATTCTGCCCTAATAAAGACACACTTTTCATAACCACTTCTTCCCCATACTTCTTGATCTTGGTTGTTCCTATTTTTTGGGATTTTCTCAAATGAGATGTCTCATACGAGATGTCTCATCCTATATCACTCTCTATTTCCTTTATTTATATATATATATATTTGTATTAGCAGGTATCACCACCTAATGTATAATAATGTATAATAATTTGTCTATTTATTGCTTGCTTCTTTGCTGTCAAGAGAGCAGGGACTTCGTCTAGTTCACTGCTGTGTCTACAATGCCTGCCATTGTGCTTGGCTAACAGGAGGTGTTCAGTACATGCTTTTGAAAAAGTGCAGCAGGCCCTCCCTGGTGGCAGAGTGGGTTAAAGCACAGCACCGCAAGCATGCTGCAGCTGCTTCAGTGAGCATTCAATCCCCAGCCCCGGAGGTGACCCACATGGCCCGGCAGACCTCTCCTGACTACCTGCTGCTCCCCTCAGCAGTGTACTTCCTTGATCTACCTGTTCTGCTCCCCACTCTTTCTCTGGTGAATCCTCTCACCCCCTGCACCTCTGGCCTGTACCCCAGTTCTGCATGAAAAAATAAATCTTAAAAAAGAAAAAGTGCAGCAAGTTGTATTTCTGGTCACCTTTAAGATACAATTTAGAGGCTCCGTATAGGGAGGGCTTACTGTAGACAGTTAGTTGCTGCTTCTGTCGCCCTCTGCTTATAATTTGATAGATGTTTTTTAGTAACATGTATCAATAATTATTTCATGGCTCTCTAATTAGAGTATGAAATACTCAAAAGTAGGTATTATAAAGATTGGAAGTAACAGAACCCTGACTGATACACTGTGCAATAAATGTTTGCAGAAAGAAAAATGAGTCCTTTTATAATTCTGACAGTAAAGCACATTTTGTTGCAGCATAGTAATCATAATCTTGACTCTTCCAGGTACCTCTTGATCCTCTCTTGTGCATTAGAGCAGGCCCTTAAGCCCTTACTGGAAGGGAATAGTAGCACCACAAGCCTAAATTCAAATCAACACTAGAGATAACAAGGTTATAGAAATGGCTTCAAAGCAATAGAAAAGGCAAAAGAAAAACTGAGAAATTAACTGTTATCTCTACTGGCTGTGTATTTAGTTATTTGTGTATCTGCATCTTCACTGCAACTGTGGCTAAAATGTCTGCTGGTGAAGAGCAAGGTCCTTGTCCGACCCACTGCAAGATCCTTAGCACTGGCACAGAGTAGGAAGTTTAATGTTAAGTAAATGAATCTCGGAGGCAGTAGGGCGCAAATACTTCCACATTTACCTGGAGTAGATTTCACTTAATAATTTTGCGGCTATCCATTTTTGCCAGGTGTACTCACATGCTCTTTTTCTCAAAATTAGAAAGCAACCAGTGGCTGCTAAACATAATAAAAGATCACAAGAAATAATAATTTAATTAGGTCCACATATTGACACAAACCCATCTGCAACCGAGAACTACAGAGAAAAAGTTCATTGTCACAAAACAATAGCTGAATAAAAATCATTTTAGTGAATTGGGAAAAAGTGAGTTCAACTGAATTTGAGGAAAATTTATTATACTCAGTTAAAACCAGTAGTTAAGACATTCACTAAATTAAAAATTAAGGCTATATTAACTTAATGGATTTTAAAATTAACTTGGGTGCTTTCAATTAAGGGTCTCTTTGTACTTGGTCAGATCTCATCTGTTAGTGGGCCTACTTCCTAGTTTATGCATATGGTGCTGTCACAAATAAAAGCTCATATTCTTAAGGGAAGTTTTGACATCTCCTTAATGTGCTATGGAGATGGGGTGATTAGGGGGAGGGAAAAAAGCAGGAGCATGTTATTTGGTTGGAACAGAAATAGAAAACAGAGAAAGGCAGGTGATGGGAATGCCCAAGACAGCCAGCTAGGGCTAGGGTGCTTGAAAGGCTAATCCATCACCTTCGCTAAACACAGAGACTGCTCAGTAACTGTGATTAGATTACAATCTAAGAATCGGGCCAGTCTTACCCACAGAGAATTACAAAGTAAGAACAAGAAAAACATGGTCCCAGTTTCCTGTGTATTTATAACCTAAATGAGCGAGAAATTGTCAGCAGAGCAGGACAACTATACTTGCCCCAAAGAGAAGCTAACAGTTTCTTTTACTAGGATCTTCGAATTAAGAGAGCTAGTTTTAGGCAGAAATGCATGAAGTCTCAGGATTTGTATTATTAGGCTCTCCGTATTATTATTCTCTATTCTAAGACAGCAATTATGAGCTACCAAGATCCACTGGTGGTAGGAAGAAGGAAAAAGTGGATGGAAAGTTAAACATAATATCATTCTAGGGCTTGTTTCAAGTTTCCTTTCTTGGGAAAGGCTTGCTATAAACTCTGATGCCTCTCCACCCATGTCTGGACTGCCTGCAAAAGCTGGTTGGAGTTTCACTCTTCGCTATTCCCCTAGAAGTTATGGAACCCCCAAATTGACACTATAAATAGCATTTATTTTGATTTTACATGCCAAATGATGTGCTAATATATACTGCTTTCCATGGTGCTCCGAGTTAATAAGTGCACAAACCACACAGCTGTGAAAGGATCTGGTTTTGAGTTACAACATTCTTCTCAGTTATATCATTGGCTGGGAAGGTGACTCTTGCTTCCTTATTTCTCCAAATGCATCTTGCCCAAAGCTGTTCATGCTCCAGATAAGCAGACATGGTTTTGTTTAGGAATTTGTGAGTTTTAGATCTCTAGCAGAGTCTCCAATGTTCCCATCAACAGCAGAACAGAAGATATAAAATGATGTGTAAGTCAGAGAGGGCAAGACAGACTAGTTGCTGCATATTTTATACTTTCTCCCACTTTGCATGTTTCCTAGTAACATAGCACTGGCCAGGCAAGAGGGAATAAGGGCACTGTCACATGAAGGGCAGGTGTAGGTCCCAAAAAGCATTTCATGGAGCAAGACAGAAACCAAAGACAAGAGACAAGATCCAGAAACAAGTTACTGGGAGGTCTTGCTCTTGGTTTCAGAAGGGAAATCAGGAAGTTAGCAAAACCATGGGACTGAGTACAGTAAGGAAAGACCCTCCTATCTCACAGGGAGAAAATTAGCATCACACTTTGTAACAAATGCACTGGAAACTGTCTCAAAATCTGAAATGATGAACTGCTAATCCTTTGTGGACTTTACAGGAAGAGTGGGACAGTGAAGATATGCAGTTAAGAAAAACTGATACCTCAAGGTAAAGTACATATACTAAAGAACGCTCAGTGGTAATACGAGGGGAAAGTTAATGAAATCAATGTAGTCACTACGTAGGACCAATTTTGATTCTGTGTGATGAATTCGCAAATAGATAATATAAGCACTCTTCTATGAACACATTGGTGACACAGAGGACAAGAACTCCATGGAAGGAAAGCTGCTTGTGAGTGAGAGTAATAGGAGTCGCTTTTGTTCTTATAAAGTGCGTAAAGGAAAATTAGAACGGATAGTATTGCCAACAGAATTTCCTTGCTATTAACTGTGTAATATAATGACTTTAATTTTACTTCGTGTTTTGTTATTTTAAAAATTATCCTGCTCTGATATAATTGTTGCTTATTAATAAAAGCTTGTGACACAAGTAGATCCAATCAAATAGTCAGACTACAAAGAGATTTAAAGTATGCAAAAAGAGAGTCTAGTTTATTTTGTAGACCTGCAATATTCATGAGCTATTAACTTCTTGTATGTTTAAGTAACGTAAAGTGTAAAAACCCTAGTCTTCGCCAGAGCTTTAAAGAATGTTAAATATTTGTAAAAGGAAGATAGTTGAGCTGAGCAGGGCTGCACTGAAAGGCACTATGGTGATGAGTCAGATATATTCAGACAGAAAAAAATGTGAAGGTTCTTGTTATGTCAAACAAGATTTGAACAAACTCTTTAGTTGAGTTTGCCCTGTTACGGAAGAATGGCATAAGGATGTTTTGCCATGGATTTCTCTAGTCAAGGTATAGTCACAGTATTCTACATTCAAATCTGAACTTTCCTTACCCTTTAGAGCATGAGCTACACAGTGGTTTAATAAAAAAAAATTTCCTTTATAATTCACAGTAAAATACACCTAACTGAAATTACAGCTTATGACCAAAAAACTTCTAATTCAGGAAACAGGTACTTTCTGAATTTTTTTTGGTTAAAGATTCCAAATTAGTTGATTTTGATGCATTGCCATTACAGTGTTGAGGACTCTATGAAATGTCCTATAAAGAAATTATTAATTGAAATAGACCAAATAGAGATATTCATATCTTTTTTTGATAAACGTGTATTTGGTAACATGAAACATAGCAATGATCATGAAAAGTTCAAGAGGCAGAATAAGACTTAAAAATATAAGTACATATTTTCCTATACAGTGACTTTATCTGTATGTGTAGATTAAAAACACTTTTGAGTATTTTATACCTGGCAAAGCCTTTGGCTTTAGACAGGAAATAATGTCAGTTTATAAAACTGAATCTTCTTCCAGAGTTATCTCATCATGATTTCAAAGGTCTTAAAGATAACCAACCAGAATATCAGCCTCTCTTGATCAAAACACTCACATCCTGATCCACATTTATTTGTCTGGAGTCCATACTGCTTGTGCTCCCAGTAGCCTGTTTTTCATTCTATATGTGTACAAATAACATCTGATAGAAGAAAGTCTCACCTTCTGAAAGCCTCAGGAACTAGAAAGCAATTATATCAAGCCGGCTGTGAATCTAACTGAATGCAATGTTTGCATTATCTTTATTTAGTAACAAATTTTACTCTTTTTTGAATACTCAAGAATACATTCATGTGGTTTAAGAAGTATGAAAGGGAAAATAGTAGAGGCATACACCATTTATTTTTATTCTTGATTTTACTGCCAATCATGACATCATTGGTAAGTGTCACCTTTCTATTAAATTTTACATTTTTCCTTGCAAAGAATTTCTTGTCATAATTTATAATCGAGAAAGACATAGTCTTTCACAGTTTACAGAAATGTAGATGAAAAGTAAAGAAGAAACCAAGGAATTTAAGAAAATTTGTCCTAAGAATATGTTCCAGGGAAGATGTCATTTTGAAAAGGGAAGGCCACAGATGAAAGAATTTTTGGGCTTTCAGGGGTTTATGGAGACTATGGAAGAACAGGGTATTAGCAGGGAAAAGAATGAAAGAGAAAGGGCTAAAACAGACGTAGGGGAATGAAGAAATGAAGTAGAATAGTGAACAATAGGAAAATCAGGGAGTGAAATACTTTAGTTCTACATAAGGTATATTGGAAGGCCCTAAGAGTTACCTCATGATGATATATGACTAGATCAGGACATAGATAATCTAGAAAATATAAAGACAGAAGCAGGAGAGAAATAACAGAAACTTTTCATTTTCAAATACTGAAAAGCAATGAACAATTTCTCTAAAATTATTTACTTGTTGGAAAAAATAATTTCTGATAATAATAACTATAGAAAGTCTTTGCTTTGCACGATAGTGTCAGACTAGAGAATAACTGTGCACTTGTGGTGGACTGTTGGGGCACTGGCAGGTGGGAAGGGTGTGAAAACATGTATTTGTAGAGGTGTAAATCTATAATTCCCAAGGCAGATACAATGAGTTGAACCTACTTTATTTAATGTGAAATATGAAGGAAAAGGAAATGACTGAAACTATGCAGAATGATCACAATAATCAACGGGAAAAACCATGCCGTTCTGTTCTGTGATTTAAAATTTTTTTTTTTGCCAAAACAGTAAAAACCCTCTTACTGTCAGCAGAAATGGAATAACGTAATGAAAAAATAGTAAAATTAATTGTATTTTTATCTACTGTAACTTTAAGCATTAGAAACAAGGAGCATTAGAACACTTTCTTTGTAAAACACAAGAACAGTTTGAGTAGGGCTTTTTGTCAGATAACTTCTAACACAGTACAAGCAAATCTTTTTTTATGCCTCAGCAAATAGTCATACTCCAAAGTTTGGATCAGCTGCCGACATTTTATCCTTTACACATCCAATGTCGTGAAATATCTCTGAGAGTTCACTTGATGTGTGTGTGTGGTTTTTTTTTTTTTTTTGCTAGCATCACTTCCTCTGGGACAGCTTCATCTTTTTTGTCACAAACACTTTCCAATTTTACTTTCAGCATTTCATTTCTTTGCCCCACTTTCATCTTTGTTGGCCAAATTTCTCCTGAATATCCATTTTCATAAAATGGATGATATGCTGTGTGTGAACCAAGTACAGATAGGTAGGATTAGTTGACAACAGATTTTGAAAAAGTGGTATCACTGGCCACTGATCATGATGCGCACTGGTTATTTATAAAGAGATTTATACTTAATGTGATTATTCCCGGTCAATATATTGTGGTAACTGATATTTGACCTTGTTTTGGGGGGACTGATGTTATTTAACTAAACGCTGGTAAGTGAAATTTGCATAAATCGAAACCCTACAGAGTAAGGTCTGCCTGTATTTATTAAGCCTTAATTATATTCTAGGTGTAATTTTTAACAGTTTCAATGGATTATTTAACTTAATTTTGATCATAACCCAACAAGATGATTCTACTGTTATCCTGACTGTATAGCTGGTGTAACTGCAGACTCTCATCTGGCCATCTTACAGAACTATTTTCCACATGCTTGGCAGAGTACAAATTTGCCAGTCATGATAAATCCAATGCTCTTCTTCATAACTGCTGACTTACTACTATTAAAAAGTTTAAACGACAAGTAACAAATTCATTTGGACTGTATATCTAGAGCCGGGGTCTCATAATAGTATAGAAGAAAGATGGATTCTTTCGGAAAATGTACGGACTCTTAGAAGTGGAGTATCAGAATAAAGAGGGTGCCAGTGAGCCAAAAGTTACTCTTGGGTGCTGAAGGAGTTTACAAGTTCTTAACCTTCACCCCAACTATTTCTGTGATCATCTTCTTATCAGGAACAAGGAGGATCTTTACAACAAACACAAAGCTCCTTCCCAGGAGTCTATAAGCTCCTTGAAGTGTTATGGGTCATATCCAGCCATGTTGGCACTTTTTATTAGAGTCTAGACTTGACTTGTGCCTAGTGCATACTAAGTGCTCAATAAATCTTTGTAGAATTAAAAACCAAATATATAGTTTCTTGCCTCATTAGACTCAAGAATAGCAAGCATGGGGCATGGTATGACATTAAGGCTTTAATTTTAGGGAAAGTAAAAAATGATAAAATAAAAAGAATTTGATTTGCTAAAGTTAAGATTTGCTGCCTATCTTGATTTTATGTGCCTCATACTGCCTTTGAAGAAAAGCATAAAGACATAACTTTGAAGGATTATTTCTTCATAAAATATGTGTTGAAGAATTCTAAACTCTAGCAGTTACGGAAAACTACACTTTTAACTATAAAATTCAAACTGTATATGATATGCTTCTCATTAGGAGAAATAGTTTTCTCATGTTTTGATGATATTTATTAACTGTATCTGTGCTCTAAAATTAGCAACATCTTATTTTAAATAAAATTACTTCCCCTCTGGAAACCTTGTACAGAAGGTATGGGTACTTTGCTATATAAATTAAACTAGAAAGAGGACTAAATTTCCTTGAAGAAAGTTTATCAGAATGAAGTAAAAGTAAAAACTTGAAATAATTCACTTTGCTTTTTAGGAAAACATCTAAAAGTTCAGCTAAAAATAAAAGAATCCCTATGCCAAAAGCGATTTTAGAAGGTTATTAGTCTATTTCAATATAGGGCCTCTTCCAGACTCATCTATAGAGATCAACATTACACAAATCTTTAAAGGATATATTTCTTTGCCCAAACTCTCCAACAAGTAGGTTCTATAGTATTTTAGAAATTAAGAAGTTTCATAATACATCTGAATTCTGTCCAGGATTGTGCCATAAGATTATTCAAAATCATATCACTGAGATATGATTGTGTTATTCATTAGCATGATATATTAAATACCTAGGAGGTATATGGAGGGTTAGAGATTTTAGCACATAAGAAGCAGAAATACTAGTGCTAATTCTCACATAATAAGCATATGTCATAATCTGTAAAATCAATTTTCATAACTAAAATTCAAAGCCACTGGTCAAAGTATCTCTCAAATTTATTAAGTAGAATTATTTTCCTTCAGAAGGACCTGTTTCAAGAAATATGATGAAACTGAAACTAAAAAAATGTACCTTTGCTTTTAAGGTGTTGATATCAACTTAAAATATCTTGAAATTTTATAAATATAAAATATTTGCCTTATCTGTAGTGCTTAAAGTTTACTTGAATATTCATTTCAGTACCAAAGAATATTTATTTTAGATGCTCTGAATGACTTCTAGAAATCAAGGCAGTTTCTCTGAAGAGGTATGTTTTGAGAGTATTTTTGCCAGTAGGCAAATTTATCGCTGATGACTTGATGCCTTTATGTGAAGACTGACAGAACAGGCATTAAGAGTGTAGACAGGAGTAGACTGGAAACATGTGGGAAAGAGCACACTTTGTGGCTTGAGTGAGGCATATATCACACAGTGAAAGAGAAGTTCAGGGCAGCAGACCCAGGCAAACTACATGAAGGGGACAGGCCAGGCAGAAACTGTGGGCTGAGGGGTATATGATTCTACAGACTGCAGGAAAAACTCTCTAGATCGTGGAGTATGAAACCAGGGAGACATAGAAAACAAAAACTGTAAATAAAAAGCATACACAGAGACTAAACCAAGAGAGAAAAAGGGGAGGTAGGGCAAAGAAAGAGAGAGTTAGAGGGAAACAGACACAGAGAGAGCCATCAAGAGCAGTGACCCAGCCAGAGTTGGCAGAGGGAAAGAGAAAGAGATGACATGAGAAGCACAGACAGCCATGAGAAGTGAGATCAATACATAACATATGGTAAAAAGTATGGAAATTTCTGTTTTAGATACAGTGGACTTGACTTACTTTCCCAATAATTAGGGTTAGAGCACTAAGTGCCATGAGACACATCTGTGGAGACAAGAGAAATAATAGGCCATCCACTTAACTCATAACTTAACATTTTGAAGTACAAATGCAAATTCTTATTATTTATTTATCCAGAAGCATTCCAACATAATTAGTTAAAATCTTTTTTTTTTTTTTTTAATCTTTAAAGGGAAGAGTTAGCTCTGTAAAAGGAGAGTTGCCACCTTTACTGCCAAATTCTTCCAAGGATTTTTCACAAATTGGTTCAGAAAGCTGCAAAAAACATGGTGACTATTTTTAATTTATTTTTTATGGCGAGATTTCTGGAATGAGGCTACTTATATTCACTGTGATTACTGGAAAGCAGAAAGAATAATCACCACAAGGTAATATTGGATTGATAAGTAATCAGGGAAAATATTGGTGATCAACAGAAATATCACATATTTAGCTTAGGTAGGTTGGTTTAAATGGTTCTTTAATTAGTTTCTTTTCTCCAAAGTTCCTGACTTCAGTTAATTATAATGAATGATTCACCAAAAACACTAGAATTTCTGGTGGTCAACTTTTAGAAAACTCATCCCTTCTATTACCTAATAATTATAAGGTAGTCTAGAACAATGAATAGGAAAACTAACTGACGAATAACTGCTTACGAATAATAAGCCCATTTCCACAGTTACGAACAAAAACTGTCTGAAAATTGTTATTTAGTTAATGAAAACATCACTTAAAGGATTAAAGTATATATATATATATCTTTTGAATGGAAAGAGGAATTCTACAATTCTTGCACAGTACATGTAGTCAAAAGGTGGCACAGTTTCATATTTGCTAATATGCCTTGAATTTTAAGGTCTGCTTACAAGGCAAAGTATAGATTTTCAATTACGTAATTAATTTGAGCTGTGTCTCAAGCATATTAGACATATTAGGCAGCTCAACCTGTCTACACATTCTGAATGACACCAAATCCTAGAAGCAATTACTGTTGATTTTTCACTGTTACCTTTAGAAAGAAGTGATTATTCACTAGCAAGAAACACAAGTCCTCTTTGTCATTCCCGTAAGATGTATTTTCAGCAATAAAGTGAATATTTAGCAGCTACTCAGTAAGTTTAGTCAGTGTAAACAGTCAATCTGGATTACTTAAACAAAGAAAAATTAGGGTTTCCTATCATTCAAATTTACGTAGAAGTTACAAATTTCCAAAACTTTTGTTTCAGTGGTGGAAGGGGACTGGCCAATTAAGTACAAGTTATCAATAATGTACTTCTTTCACATCTAGAGCCACACCAAGGTTATCTGAAATACAGAAATTCTCTAAGTTTAATTTCTAACTCCTAAGCTATCTACAATGGCTCTTTTCCCCCTTTTTAAAAAAGGTTTTTAAGTTTATGGTGCTATCTTTATAGTTCTGATATGCCCAGATGAATAATAGATCTATTTTTTGAAAAGGGAAAATACAATATTGAATGAATATGTATTTTTACAGTAATTTCATGTGACTTAATGAAACATTAAGTCAAAGATGAAGGCAAGTCAAAACTTAACAAAAATTTTATAATTTAAAAAGCTGAAAAGAAGAGACTTCACTAAATTAAACATGTGATATGGATATCTATTAACTTGTGCTCAGCACATTTTTAATATCTTTAACATTTTAAATTAAAGGTAACAGGATTATTGGTTAGAAAATTCAGGAGTTTCAAAGGTACTTCAACAGCCTTTTGTTAGTTCCTTGTGAATTTCCTTTCATCACTTCAGGTAGGTCATATCACAATTTCATCAACTCTTACCCTTAATTATTTCCTTCTCTAACCCCTCTAAACTTCTGGAAATGGTATTTTCATTATTCTAGCCACTTTTAGTGGAGATTATCATTGTCTCCTCCCTTTCCCTTAATTTCCACATCCAATCTATTTATCATCAAGATTGTAGGTTCTCCCTAGTTGTATTTGTTAGAATTCTCTTATCCTCTCCATTTCCATTGCCCCCAATACAGCTCATGCCACCTACTAAAATGTTTCCTTTATCATGACAGTCTGCTTAGTCTACTGCCTCTGGCTTCCTGTTCCCCCTCCCCACCCCTTTTATTAAATTTATTTTCTCACATCTTTGTTAATCTTTGTACATAATTTGATCTCTCCCCCTCAGGGGTAGTTTCAGAGTTCTCCCACCATCCCAGCATTTGTTCTCCATCACCACAGCCCTTTGTGCTCTTCCCTCCCATTTTGAGCCCACTCCTTTCCCAGCCCAGCTATATGTCTCAGCTTGCAAGTTTTATCTTTTTTTCTGACCCTTTGTTCAGTTTCTCTATATTCTCCATGTAAGCAAAACCACCTGATAGTCTCTTTTATCCATTTACTAAATTAATCTTTCTTTAAGATCATGTCACACCATTAAAATTATTTTTCTAGGCCCTCGCTGGTGGCGCAGCGGGTTAAAGCACAGCACTGAGAAGCTAAAGCCGCTTCTGCATGAGTTCGATTCCCGCCTGCCCCGGAGGTGACCACATGGCGTGGCAGACCTCTCCTGACCCGCCCGCTGCTCCCCTCAGCAGTGTACTTCGTAGATCTGCCTGTTCTGCTCCCCACTCTGTCTCTGGTGAAGCCTCTCACCGCCCCTGAGCCTCTGGCCTGTACCCCAGTTCTGTATGCACAAATAAATAAATCTTTAAAAAAATTTTTTTCTAGGAAAAAAGATAGTCATAAGCTATAATTCACTACGTTGTCCCCAGTGTGCATACAGTTCTATCATTCTAGTAAGTCTGCTGTTTAAAGAAAAGAGTAAGTGCTCAACAAATATTTGAGGAATAAATGGACATAGGTTGAGACATGAATATGGAATCTCTTAAGTCCAACTTGTTAGAATAAAATCTCACAGGAGCTAGAAGGTTACAGAAAATAGCAAGTTCTGTCTTAAGAAAAACTTTGGGCAGAGAAGAGCTGAATGACAAGACAAATCAGTATAATGTCTATTGGGTGTGGTATAGAATAAACTTAATATATTATCTTTGACAAACTGTACAGCAAAATCTATCCGGTAGTGGGGAAGCAAGGGTAGGAATGAACTGTCTTCAGTGACTTCAAATCCTATGGTATCAACGCAAATATGATTTCACAAGGTTTTATTTCAAAGCCATTTAAGGTTGTTTCTACCTAGGCTTGAGTAACTGACCACCAGAGTTAATATTTAAGCCTTCTGTATTAATTTTATATTGTTATGGAACAATCGCCCCCAAGTATGGCAGATTAAAACATTACACATTTATTACAGTTTTTGATGGCCAAAATTCTGAACATGGCTTACTTGAATGATTCTAATTCGGGTCTCCCAAAAGGCCATATTAGGAATAGGCTGGAATGTCCATATCTCAAGGTCAACCTGGAGAAGATCGATTCCATAATAGTGTCATTCGCTTTCCTGTTGGCAGGCAACAGGTCCTCTCTGGCTCTTTCTTAGTTATACTGATTTCTTGCCAAGTGGGCTTCTCTATGGAGCAGCTCATGAAAAGGAGCCTGGCTTTTACCAGAGAGCAAATGAGAGGACAAGAAAACAGCCTACTCTGTCAACACCCACTGATCTTATAATGTTCTCCATTGCCCTTAAGCAGCAGGCTGGATAGAATGGTGAAAGGACTTTTCACAATTCAGTTATGGTGCTTCCTCTGGAGATATATCTTGTGAGGTTAAGACAATGGTCTTCAGAATGTGTTATTTGCTATAAATTAGCATTTAATGTACTCTGTTATTTCCTCCAGTTCAGGAAATGAATGGGACTGGCTCCTCTTCTATTACCCTTAGTGATCTATTTGCAAAAGTTCTGCTTTTCACTCTGACTTCAGGCTCTGTTTACTGAAAGGTCTATCAGGCGACATTACAATGATTTGTTGAACTGGAAGGTGACACCGACATCTTGCAACTTTGAGCTTTTTATACCATTGAATCAAGAAGCAAGGGAGAGTGCTAGTGTATCTGCGGTGACTGATCAAAATTACTAAGGGAAAATTGAGTTCGTTCTACAAAATGGGGGAAAGAAGAGGACATCTGCAATGTAGAAATTCCTCTAAGACATCTACTAGTATTGCCTGTGATTAGTATCAACTGAAAACTGCAAAATATAGTTCATGCAGCATTATTAATGACCCAGACTCTTCAGGAATAAAGATGTAGGTCATCTTGACCAGCAAAGAACTAAAGAACTAGGACCAGTTGAGTTGCATATTGAGAGCAAACGGAATATGGTATAATGTCAGTTATAAATAAATAGCTACAACTATATGACTAGTTGCAAAAATGGCAAATAGTTATGAATATTTTGCCTTTATTTTGAAATGGATATATATTTACTGTATATATTTTTTCTTTTTTCCTCCATTCTTCCCTACCATCTAATATAAGATGTAACAGCTTCTAATAATAATTACTTTTATCTTTCAGTTTTAAAATTAGAGGATACCACTGGTGAAATAATAAGTATCAGCCAATAATGTTAAAGGTCCATCCGGAATATTTTTCATGAAATTCTTTTCTAAAGACTGTGGGTCATAGCACTTTCTCTTCTAGCCTTGATTCTAACTGGTTGGTACACAATCAGAGGCAAATATTTTGTTTGAGATCCTGTATGGTTATGAAGTCTATCTCTTAACCAACTTATTTATGTACATATTACCTTTGTATAGTCCAACAGCAACTGCCTATATTACTTTCAAATTATTTCACCTACTCATCTTTATAGGGAGTTTGTAGGTAAGCATTTTCAGCTACTTAACGAATTAGTGGATCAGACCCATGCCATATGTTACCAAAAATTCAATGATTCAAGGCAGAATAACATGCGTAATTCACAAAACAGAATCTTATATTTCATTAGCATATTTCTCACCTTAAAAAAGAAATCATACATCTCTCATCAAAACACATACCTGCTGAGACTCGGGGACAGTCGGGCAGCATGGATTCCACTGATGTATCTAATGGTTCTGAGCTGGAGACCCAATTACAACAGTTCTACAATATAATAGAGACAACTTTCTGTTGAAATATGATTTAAACCAGACCAAAATTTTAGGCAGCAGAAATTAATTTGTCCTAAATAATGAATCACTAAGAAGTATATTCAATTTATTTTCAACACTGCAAAATTTTTTCATATGTAAACAGTCAGTAATTATTCATAAACAACATGACTGTGGAATAAAGTTTACCTTCTGTAATTCAGCAAATCACCTGTGCTAGTATCAAGAAAATGTAATCTTCTGTGAACCATGATGTAATATATTTCTAGATGGCCAAAAAATAAACAAATACATATAAGGATTTAAATGAAGACACATTAAAAAAGAGATCCATTTTAACTTTGAGAAGAAATAAGTATTAATTTAAATATGTGAAAGAATAGTTACATTTTTAAGCTATAAAATACTTTGTAGTACTAGAAGAAATAAAATTTTCATTTGTTCTTCAAAATTTAACTCTTGTAACATACTATCTTTTAATTACTACTTCAAACTGGACAAAGAAGGCTATATCAAAATAGTTCAAAAGAAAAACAACCTGATGAATTGTAGCTGTTTGTCTGATGATACAAAACCTCCAATATTAAAAGATAACTTCCAAGATAAAGACGATTTACAACTCAGAAAATGAAATCGAAATAACTGTATTCTCTCCATATATTTAAGTCTGTATTTAGACTCTGGTTTAAAAAGTGTGATTAACTTCATTTAGCTTTAAACAATTTCCAAAATACCATCCTGTTCTCTCTCTATCTCTATCTCTATCTCTGTCTCTCTCTCACACACACACACACACACTCTCTCTCTCCCTCTCTGATTTTCCAGACAGATTTCATTTTAAAAGAAATCATCCTATCAATCATGTTGGAAAAATCGCTGATTGCTATTCTGGTAAACAAGCATGTATTGTGTATTTTTAGATGCTTGCTGCCCTCTTCGTGCACCATGGAATCCGTTCTTACTGTGGAAAGATCCTTGACTGGTAGATCAAGTATCTTATTGTATTTCCTTAATTCATTCTGTCTGGAAGAAGATGTCAGCTGTGTTGCAGTGAGGAGAGAATTTCAAAGGCCCTGGTCCCCACCAATAAAGGCCGAGGAATGGCTTTTGAATAGATTTGTCAAGGCAACCCTACTGTTCTGGGACCAAGGAGAGCAGGAATGACATAAAGGAAGGGTTGCTGTATGAGATTAGAAAGTGAAGTTCACAAAGCATGGCAGATTTTTGTAAGAAACAGTAGATCAAGGAAACTATTGAACTATGTGTAAAAAAAAACATGAAAACAAACACAACATCTAGTAATGTTCTTAAATGCTTTCTCTTTTTACATTTAAATTGGATAAAATATTAGTATTTTCATGTATTACAAAAGCCTGATAATTTAAAGTGGGTATGTATTCTATAACTTGCATTCCTAATCTTAATTAACAGCTGAATGTAAAATTATACAATGTAAGAGAGCAGAAATTATAAAAGGAAAAGGGGTTAGAAGATATTTCATACATTTGAAATAAGTAAAATTAATATTACTATTGATAAAATACCACATCAGAGAGTTCTAGATAATGCAGATTAGCACACAATTAGCCTGCTTTTATACACAATGTGACACTTGCTTGTAAGAAGTAAGTATTCTCCAAAGCAGTGTCAAGATATGTAAATGAATGATTTGTTTTATCATTCATCACAGCTCCTAATAAATTCAAAAATCATGACTTCTATAGGTACTAAAAATAGGCTCCCAATGATACAGGGAGATAGCTTCAATGAAGAATGACTTTCTCTTTCTTGCTCTTTTTCTTAAACAATTCAGTCTTTTCAATGACAGCAATTAGCACTACCAACAGACAGGCAACGATTAGGTATATATTTTAATTATTATTAATCCTGCTGGTACCTCAGAATCTGATGGAAGTTGGCTATTACCCAACTGATATGTCAGTCTTAATACTGCTTACCTAGACTTCACATGGGTAAAACTATGACTAAAAGGATAGTTCTGGAATTAATAAAAGAATGATATACTGCAGTATGGAAGTAATTAATCACCATCTAATACATTATTATTGACTTTTTTTTTTGAAGATTTATTTATCTGTACAGCACTGGGGGACGGGCCAGAGTCAGGGGCGGTGAGAGGCTTCACCAGAGACAGATTGGGGAGCAGAACAGGCTGATCAATGAAGTACACTGCTGAGGGGAGCAGCGGGCGGGTCAGGAGAGGTCTGCCAGCCATGTGGTCACCTCCGGGGCAGGCGGGAATCGAACTCATGCGGAAGTGGCTTTAGCTTCTCAGTGTAGTGCTTTAACCCGCTGTGCCACCAGGGAGGGTGACTTTTATTGACTTTTATTGCTATTATTGACTTTTAAAAGCTGAGTAAAATAAAATTTATCTAGATCACCTTTATTTTTTTTTTCTTAGGGTAACACTCGATTATAACTGTATATAATTCACAGGTATAGATTCATACCTCTTTAGATTTATGAAACCACACCATACCTACCCACTAAGGCACCTATATAGCACTCCACTATGTATCATTAGTAACTTCCCCCTTTGCTAACCACGTTCCTAATGCCCTTCTGGGAATTTTTTTTTAAAGATTTATTTATTTATGCATACAGAACTGCGGTACAAGCCAGAGGTGCAGGGCGGGCGGTGAGATGATTCACTAGATACAGAGTAGGGAGTAGAACAGGCAGATCAATGAAGTACACTGCTGAGCAGCAGACGGGTCAGGAGAGACCCATGTGGGTCACCTCCAGGGCCAGGGATCGATCTCACACTAAAGCGGCTGTGGCTTATTTGCAGTGCTGTGCTTTAGCCCGCTGCACCACCAGGGAGGGCCCAGAAATTCAATATTTTAAAAAATATTTATTTATGCTTACAGAACTGGGCTACAGGCTAGAGGTGTGGTGGGTGAGAGGACTGACCAGAGACAGAGTGGGGAGCAGAACAGGCAGATTGACAAAGTACACTGCTTAAGTTAGTAGTGGGGGGTTCAGACGAGGTCTGCCATACCATGTGGCTCAGCTCTCCCTGGCCAAGGATTGAACTCGTGCTGCAGTGGCTTTGGAGAGCTTCCTAATGTGGTGCTTTAACCTGTTGTGCCACTAGGGAGAGCCCGGAAACTCAATTTTACAGTCAAATTTCTGAGTTTGTTTTTGGCTTGGTTTTGTCTGATTCTTTGTTTCTCTGTGTTTCACATATGAGTGAAATAATCTGTACCTATCTTTCTCCTTCTAACTTAGTTCACTTAGCAGTTCCATTCATGTTGCCAGGGGCAAGAGTTCATATTTTGATATATCTGAGTAGTATTCCATAGTTTACATGTATCATATCTTAACATACTCATCTGTCACTGGGAGCTTGGTTGTTTCTCTAACTTGCTTATGTAAGTGGCACGGCAATGACCATAGGTGTGCTTACGTCCATTTCAATTATTGTTTGTATATTACGCAGGTTAACTTTAGGAGTGGAATTGCAAGATCATATGGTGGGCCTACTTTTAATATTTTGCAACTCAAACATTTAAAACAAAATATAGGTAAAATTTTGTGATTCCGATATTTAATTTTTATATAGTCACATGTCAAAGTTTTGAGCTCTGATAAAAAAATAAAGATTATAACACTCTATAGTTAAAGTGAACATGTACAAGATTTCTCTGGACTGTTAAGTACTTTTGCAGAATTGTAGCGGTTCTACACCTTCGTTTAAGGAATGTATAAGAGGCATATACATGTACATGTCAGATTTTTCACCAAATTTCAGATTTCAACAAAGTAAAATAATGACATGAGATAGATGCTGCTCTATCTCATGCCAAACAACAAGCAGAGCACAAGAAGCGTTTTGCTAGAGCCATAAGAGGAGGTGGGTCATGTAACTAGTTTCTCTCAATTTGCTGGCAAAAAAAGAGAAAAATGAGTGTTACTCAAAGTTAAGTGCTTTCAACTTAATGGTCTTTTACTTGGAGATTCAGACTTAAAGGTTTGTGTGGTTGTAAATTGTTTTCTTTCAGAAATGCAAACTCTTGGTCGGAACTACTGATACAGAAGTACTTGTAGATCAGAGTGCTGAGGGGCTCTGATATTTGAGTCAAGAGTTGATGATATTTCAGAGTAGACAGCTATTTTTTTTAAAATAAAAAGTCAGAAATTATATTTTGTAGGAAAACAAAAACCAAGAATGTAGTAGGTGTTCCTGTGCAAGGCATTTAGAAGTATCTGGAAATGCTTGTTGCTGGATGAATTTAGAATTACATTGCTTTTTATTTCATTTAAACTGAGTTATAAGTAACCAATGCCTTAGGGGTTGATCTTTAACGTGGAAGCTATTGTGTACTAAGAACTACTATAGTTTACCAGTTTGTGTTCCCAGGACAAACAGTCAAGGATGAATGGTCAAAAGTAAGGGAGACTATTACATAGAACCATACATGTGGATTGGCTGAAGAGTTTTGGGGGCCAGGTGTATACAAGGAAACATTGGTTTATGCATTTTTTTTTATTTTTAAAAATACAAATCTATATATTTAAGGTATAAAACATGATGTGATCTACAGATAGTGAAATAATTACTAGTCAAGTTAATTAATATATCTTCCTTTCAGACATGTACCATTTTTTTTGTGCTCAACACCTAAAATATCCTCGTAGCAAATTTCCAGTATTCAAGACTATATTAACTATAATCACCATGCTGTATATTAGATCATTAGATTTATTCATCCTACATAACTGCAGCAAACATCTTTCACCCACATCTCTTTATCTACCTCACTTTTCAGCCATTGGTAACCACGATTCTACTCACTACGTAGGTATTTGACAAATTTAGATTTCATATGTAAGTGTATGTATGGTTAAGTCTATATCTGGTATATTTCACATAGTATAATGTTTTAAAGGTTCACACTTAATCTAAGAAATGCTTCTTGAGGAGTTGTTATAGTTCTCCTCCTGAGGCTGGCTTAGAATGTATGCTTGGTTGATTAGTTAGGAGTAGGTTTCATTTGGAGTAACTAACACATGTACTTTTTGACTTTCTTTAAAAAAATTGAAATTATACAAGTAATAGAAGTATATATTTCTTTCTTTTTGTAAGCTAACTGGTAAGATTATACAACCTGCTTTTTATAGTAAATGACTATTAGCATTAATAAATTTCTCATATTATGTAAACTTGCTTACAAATATGATTACTAACAAAATTAGCATAATAAGAATTACTAGTCTTAACTCCAAATTAAAAAGTGTTTGATGAAAGATGGACCAATCATTAAGCAGTCAAAAGTACTGAGGAACATCAATATCTAGACTTATTTTTATAGACAACATTCTGGCTTTCTATTATTTTCTTGGAAGGGTTGTTTACAAAAATACCTGTTAATTTGGCTGATTCCAAATGAAGCCAGAGTAGGAAGTGGTAGGGAAATTGGGGATTGAAGAACACTAAAGTTAGCCTAACCCACTCTTCTTCCAACATATCAAGAAAATAGCCCTTACTAATTAATGAGTCCAGGATTGTTTGCTTTTCATTATTTCAAGGAGCTTTGCAGGATGGACAAGGATTTAAAAAATATATGACAAGGTGCGCCCTCTGTGGTAGTGTAGCATGTTAAAAGTACAGCGCTTAAGAAGCTAAAGCCACTTCAGCATGAGTTTGATCCCAGCCTGCCCCGGAGGTGACCACATGGCGTGGGAGACCTCTCCTGACCTGCCTGCTGCTCCCCTGAGCAGTGTACTTCATTGATCTGATTGTCCTGCTCCCCACTCTGTCTCTGGTGAATTCTCTCACTGCACCTATGCCTCTGGCCTGTACCCCAGTTCTGTATGCATAAATAAATAAATCTTTAAAAATATATATATGACAAGGAAAAAAGGTTGGAGGTTTATCATTGGAAGTGTTGGGGAACACTGGACTCTTGTCTTACCAAATCACACCAAAATCTCTAATGGGGTGGGGAGGTTTCATATATGGAGGTGTGTTCCTATAAGTATCTGACATAGACATATATAATCTCCTTTTATGTTCTTGAGTTAAGGCAGAGATCTGACTAGGATATTTTCAAAGGTCCTTAAATAGTTATTTAATAAATGTACATTTCTGGGATATTATGGTGTTTTCTATAAAAATACAACTCATTTCCTTTTGTGGTATCATTTGCTTTTCAAGGCTTTTCTTCTTGGCTTGGTTCTCACTGTCGTTCATATTAGGAATTATTATCCCTAATTTATAAGTATGAAACTGAGCTAGAGAGATGGAGTGGCTTGCTCAGGATAAGTTTTAGCATTATATCAGATATATAACAGATTCTTAAGTATTGACCTACCTAGTACATAACTAAGTCAGGATTATTACCAAAACTTAGTTCTTCTAGTTCCTTGTTTTGAATGACTTCCCCTCTGTAAGATTTGAATATGCAAAATGAGAACATAGTTAATGTGTTTATACAATGGGGGAATAGGAAAATAACAGCAATAGTGCTGTTCACTTCTGTAAAGTGCAATTGTGCTATTTAGTTATATATGTTATTTTCCCATAATGTTGGCACGGTAGGTACTAAATTTTATAGATGAGAAACTGATTTTCAAAGAAATTAAATAACTGCCCAAAGCTACAGACCTAGGTAAGTGATTAAGTTGGAGTCTGGATTTTGCTATGTCATAATACAAAACTCCTCATGGTGCTTCCTAGGCATAATCAAGGGAATTGAAAGAATTAGTCAAGAAGTAGGTCATCTATGATATTAAAAAATTATAAAAGGCATGTTTACAAAAATTGATAAAACTTAAATGAAGATTGCATTATCAGCTATTTCAACTGGATGAAATATGTACAGATTGATATAGTCTGATTTTTAAAGGGATACATAGTAGTTAAAATACTTGAAAAGCAAATGTAGAGAAAGTATTTTATTTTCAAGCTAAAATGTGACAAGAACTCCAAATTTCAAAATGATGAAGAGGGAACTCACTAGTTGAGAACAAGATTATAACTGCACATTGATTATGCATAAAGAAAGTTACTAATAGCTCATTTATTAACCTGACTACATACATAATGCTACATACATACAGTGGACTGTAATATATCTCTTTGGACAGACAGTATAAGAAAAAGCATAGCATGAAGGGCACATCTTCTCTTGAAAAAGTTCAGGCCCTTAAAAAAAGCAATTAACGGGCCCTCCCTGGTGGCTCAGCGGGTTAAAGCACAGCACAAAGAAGCTTAAACCACTTCCGCAGGAGTTTGATCCCCGCCTGCCCCGGAGGAGATCCACATGGTGTGGCAGACCTCTCCTGACCTGCCCGCTGCTCCCCTCAGCAGTGTACTTCGTCGATCTGCCTGTTCT
>NW_004567108.1:24263050-24290258 GCF_000260355.1 Condylura cristata | reverse complement strand
GGTCACCTCCGGGGCAGGCGGGAATCGAACTCATGCAGAAGTGGCTTTAGCTTCTCAGTGCTGTGCTTTAACCCGCTGCGCCACCAGGGAGGGCCCTAAACCACAAAATCTTTAATTAATTCACCTGTCCTTGGTCACTGAGATTGTTTCTATAACTTGGTTATTGTAAGTAGAGCTACAATGAAGACAGAAGCTCATCAACCCTTTCAATCAGTGTTTTTACATTCTTCAGGTAGATACCAAGGAGTAGAGTTGGTAGATCATATAGTGGATCTATTTTTAATTATTATTTTGAGAAACCATCACAATGATTTCAATAGGGGCTGGACCACTACATCTACTGACAGTGTTGAATGGCTCCTTTTCCTCCACCTTGTTTGAAGGCCTTTTAAGTGGGTCATTCTCACAACATGAAGCAATATCTCATCGTGTTTTTGTTGTGTATTTTCCTGATGGTAAGGATGATGGGCATTTTCTATGTGCCTATTGGCCATATGTAAATCTTCATTGAAGAAATGTCTATTAGCTTTTCTGTTGATTATTTTATTTCATTTTTCATTATGCTGAGTTGTATCAATTCTTCATAGATCTTGGATATTTCATAGATCTTTGCTATCAGCCCCTTAACAGATATATGGTGTGCACGTGTAGTCTACCATGTGGCAGGATGTCTTTTTTTTTTTAAAATGATAGCTTCATTCACTGTACAGTTTGATATAGTCATATTGTATGACTGTATTAGTGTGTTGTTGAATTTGGTTTGCTAAGATTTTGTTGAGGGCTTTTTCATCTATGTTCATCAGGACCTAGTTGGTAGTTTTCTTTTTTTGTGATATCCTTGCCTGTTTTGGGTATCAGAGTGATGTGGGCATCACAAAATATATTTAGAAGTCTCTCCAAAGTAACAGATAAGTCCCCCAATAAATTAAACAAGAAAAAAGAGGAGAAACAGAAAATTAAAGAAAAATGGCAGTAGAAAAACCACTATATATTAATAGACCCGATGTAAAATAGACAAACCTCTAGGCTCACAAAGAAAAGGTGGGAGAAAATGTAAATAATTAGGATCATTAATGAAAGAAGAGAAATGACAACAGACACAGCAAAAATCCAGAGAATAATCAGAGATTACTATGAACATTTATATTTAAACAATTTCAACAATCTAGAAGAGATGGACAAATTTCTAGAACTTTACCATCATCCAAAACTGAGTAAAATAGAAAGAGAAAACTTAAACAAACTAGTTACAAGCAACAAAATTGAAACAGTAATCAAAATCATCCCTCGAAACAGAAGCCCAAGATCAGACAGTTTCACAAATGAGTTCTACCAAACGTTCAAAAATGAATTAGTGCCTATCTTTCAAAAGAATGAGAAAGAATGAATACTATCAAACATGTTTGATGAAGTTAACATTACCCTAATACCAAAACCAAATAAAGACAACATACAAAAAGAAAACTACAGGCCAATCTCACTAATGAACACAGATGCAAAAATCCTTCATAATATCCTAGCAAACAGAATTAACAATGCATCAAAAGATGACCAAATGGCATTCACTCCAGGGGCACAAGGATGTTTCAACAGTCAATAATCAATTAACATAATTCAACACATCAACAAAAATAAAAATAAAATTCACATGATCATATCAATATCATTCTTTTTAAAAAACATAATAGTTTATGTTTATATCATTTTGTGCCTTTTTCCATCTCAGTTGTAATCCCCATGGTCTTTCCATCACCAAATCACCTGTGTGCCATCTCAATATCATTCTTACTGGTGAAAAACTGAAAGCCTTCCCTTTAAGATTGGGAATAAAACAAGGATGTCCACTCTCACCACAACTTTTCAATATAATATTACAAGTCCTAGCCAGAACAATAAGATAAGATAAAGATTTATAAGGAATCCAAGTAGGGAAAGGAGTAAAAATGGACTATTTGCAAATGATCTGATTATATACTTGGAGAACCCTAAGCACGTTACAGAAAAAATAATTTAAATAATAAACCAGTTTAGAAAAGTGGCAGGATACACCATATACATACAAAAATCAGTAGCCTTCCTATATGCAACCAGTCTGAAGAAGAAATTTTAAAAACCATTTACAATTGGACCAAAAAAGAAAAAAAACCAAAAAAATGAAAAAACACTTGGGAATAAAACTAACAAAGTGAAAGAATTAGACAAAGAATCTTACAAAGTATTGTTAAAGAAATAAAAGAAGACACAAAGAAATGGAGAGGTATGTCCCTGCTCATAGACTGGAATAATTACCATTGTCCAAATGGCAATTTACAGATTCAGTGCAATTCTGATAAAAATCTCAATGGCATTCTTCAAGGAAATAGAATAAATATTGATGGAATTTCAAAAATAGACAAAGCTCTCCCAACTAAAAAAAGGAGAAGAATGGAGTTGCCACACTCCCAGACTTCAAACTACACTACAAAGCCACAATAATTAAAGCAGTATAGTACTAGAACAAACATAGACACACAGACCAATAGAATCAAATTGTAAACCCAGAAATAAAGCCACATATATGTGGACAACTTATCTGACAAAGTTGTAAAGAATATACAAAGGGACAAGGACAGTCTGTTCAATAAATGGTGCTAGGAAAACTGGACCATCGCATGCAAAAAATGGAACTCAATTACTACCTCATACCATGCACAAAAGCCAACTCAAAATGGACAAAAGGCTTGAACATAAAGTATACAGAAGAAAATACAGAAAAAACAATCTATGACATACATCTCTTTACAGACTTATCCCCTGAAGAAAGAAAGTGAAGGAAAGACAAACAACTGGGATTGCATCTAACTAAAAAGCTTCTCTATACAGCAAAGGAGATAATAACCAAAACAAAGAGATACCCTACTATTTGGGAAAAAATATTTACATTCTACACAACTGATAAGGGATTGATTTCCAAGATATATAAAGAGCTCAAAAGACTCGACAAAAACAAACAATCCAGTCAAACAATAGAAGAGCTAAAAAGACATTTCTCCAAAGAGCAACTACGAATGGCCAATAGGTATATGAAAAAACATTAACATCATTTATAATGGAAAATGCAAAGCAAAACCACAAGAAAACATTTCAAACCAGTGAGAACGGCACAAATTAAAAACAGCAACAACAAATGCTGGTGAAGATGTGGAGGAAAAGGAATTTTCAGCTGCTGGTGGGAATGCAAAATGGTCTAACCACCATGGAAGCTGTGTGGAGGGCCCTCAAATTTCTAAAAATGGAGCTATCATATGACCTAGCAATTCTACTTTTAGGAATCTCCCTAAAGATCACAAAAAACATTAACTCAAATTAAAACCTGATTCCTATTTTTACTATAGTACTATGTACAATAGTTAGTATATGGAAAACAACCTAAATATCCAAAAACATGACTGGATCAAAAAGATGTGGTATGTGTACACAGTGGAATACTATCTAGCAATCAAAAAGGATAAACTCATGCCATTTGCAGCAACATGCATAGAGCTAGAAGGAACTATGCTCAGTGAAATAAGTCAGAAGGGAAGAGAAAAATATTGGATGGTTTCACTTAAAAGAGGGACAGAGGGAAAACAAACAAGGGTTCAGGGGGAAAAAAGACAAAAATGGCATTTATACTATACATTGGAAACATTCAGCTGGGGAGATGGGAGGAGAGAGACCAATTATGGGAGCAAAAAGAAATGGAGACTATAGTGATGATACCACAGGTATTTCGGTGGTGATAATTTTATGGGGATTACACCTGAGAGGAGAATGACAATGTAATAAAAGTAAAAACGAAAATCAACAACTATAGACCAGAGACATTCTATGGGGGTGGAGAGGGGAATAGGATCAAAACTGGGGTGAAAAGAGCACACGGGACTATGGTGACAACACATGGTTAAATGGGTAGTGGGAAGTCCACGGGGATACAACAGAGATGAAAAAATATACGAAATGAAGAATGATGTAAGACATTTGTTACAGCTTAAAAAAAAGCATATAAATGAAAAGATAGATAAATAATAGCTCAATGTATATGGAGTGAACTTAACAATCAGAAAGTACAGAGTGGCTAGCTAGATGGATCAAAATACAAAACTCAATGTTCTGCTATCTCCAAAAGACCCATTTGAGCATTAAAGCGAAGTACAGATTCAAAACAGATTGTTGGAAAACAACCTTACAAACAAGTGGACCCTTAAAAAAGGCAGAGACAACAGTGCTTACATAAGTAAACTAGAAGTCTAGCTAGGAAAGTTAACATGAGACAGGGAAGGACAATGTGCACATGAAGGTAAGTGATCAGTCTACCAGGAAGACATAGTATCCACTGATATATATATGCATCAAATGAAGATACATAAAAGTATATAAAGCAACTACTAACACATCTATAAAAAAAGATATTGATAGAAGGACAATAGTAGGAAGGGACTTCAAAATTCTACTTTCCTTGATGGACACAGCAACCAGACAGAATAAACAAAGAAACAGCAGCTTTAAATGAGCAATTAGACTACATTACATGGGATAAAGGACATTTAGAAGGTGCTACATATCAAAAAAGTGGAGTATATATTATTCCCAGGGCACATGGAACATTCTTTAGGATAGACCAAATGATGTCACTTGGTTATAATTTCAGAAAGGTAAACATAAATAAGAAAGAAATTAAAAAAAAAACCATGTGAAATACTAAGGAAGATTTGGTTGGCCTTTGTGGGCTATAACAAAAGTAAAATGACATTTTTTTTTAATCACTTCATTTTACAACAGGAAAAGTCTCATTGCTCAGGATATTATTAAATTACCTTAATTTCAAGAAAAGAGTAATTTCATCTGAATATTTCTATGGGATAGAGGAACTAATGGACTGAATGTTAAAAAAAAAAAAAAAGGTAGAGGGCTGGACTATGACTAGCTTCTGGGATTCTCCCATAATAAGTAGCAAAACACTACTTAAGCTTTTTATTTCTTCTGCTTCCACTGGTAATAAGGGGCTAATCCACTGAAGAATGGCATATACTGACCACTGTTCAAGAAAAGGATGAGACTACCTATATTTTTCCTTGTAATTAAGGTGCTCTAATGCTAAATAGCTGGTAGACAAGTTAACTACTAGGGAATAATCTCATAGATCATAACCTGCAGTTAGAGTGCCTACTGTACACTGAATGCAAACATAATATTACACAGAAAGTCAGAAAACAGGTGGTAGGAGAGCTTCAAAAAAAAGTATTTGTTCTCCAGAAGAGTTTTCTATTATTATTTTAACCATATGCAGTTTTTCTATTTCCCTTAAATTTTCTGGCTTTAGAAAGGAAGTTTGGGATTGGGAGGTGTTATAAGCTGGTGGGGGCTCAAGATATAAAGGCTCACACTCATTCATCTCAGCATAAAAAAAAATCCAGTCTCACCTCTCTCATCCATTCTCGAATAGTTTTGCCAGCTTCTTGATGCCACACATTGTGAACAGAGTCTGTCAACGCCACAGCAGTTACCTTACTTTTTACATCTGCTTCTCGTTGAATCATCTGTTTAAAAAAAGGAAAATAAAATATTGACTATAATATTTTTCCTATGGGGTGCAGCCTGCTTAGTCATAGATAATAATTATATTACCTTGAAAATGAAAAAGCAAAATGCATCTCCTGTTCAAAGTTACTCTGAACACATGCTCTATTCTTGTCCAGAAATGTGAAAAGACCTAATATTTTCTTTTAAAAAGGTAATACCATGTAAGCCTTAGACCTATGCAGCTCTATTATTTTCCACATGGTTTGACAATTCAAGGATTAAAGAATCACAGGGGGAAAAAGGAGGAATCCCTGAGGGTTTCTTTTACAAGATTCTTTTTGCCATTTTCTATTTCAGTGCTTCAGGGAAGTTATTACCTGGGGTTCACTGTTAGCTACTTAAGACTAACATCTACTAATTTTCAGTAGATGGTACATCAGTAAAGAAAGGTGTCTTGCTTTGTTTGACTTCTGCAATTTAACTAGTCTGTTCTTCACCATGGTCTCGTAACTTCTTGGTGTTGTAATTGCTTACAAAAAATCTATCAATATCATTTTTCTTGTTAATATATTTTTCTATGTAGACAAATGACTACTCTTTAGTTTCTTTTTATAGGGTTTTATTGCTATAATATTAAATGGTTTTAAAGTTTAAGAGAGGCACAGAAAAAGAAATTGAAGAATTCACTAGGGTCTGCAAGAAAAATGAAGCTCGAAAAACAACAACAAAACCTACATCAGAAGAACCACTAAAGACTTGAATTTCTTATCATTAGTGATGCTAATTTGACACGACAAATATAAGAAGCCTTAATAAAAATTATAGCTAAAATATAATAGCCTTGAATTTTAGTCATGCCCTCACTATTTTTCTTTGTATCAAATGCTTCTCCCTCTTAAAGAGAACAATTGCTCTATCATTTGCTATTAATTTCTACGACTTGTCTATCAAAAACATACTAGTGCACATATACAAGAAAGGAGAAAGTCTGAATGGTGATGAAAGCTTCTACAGAGAACACCGTAAGCCATGTTTCAAATACCCAATGATGTCTGTTGGCATTCTGAATTAAAAATCTGTCTCTCTGTTTCGAATTTCTTTAAGCCCTGCATATGCACACGCCTTCCACTGAACACTATCTAAAAGGAATCTAATTCCGTCATGCTGCCTCAGCAGCATTTGTGCACCTTGAACCTTTGTATCCTGTGTTTTCTGCTTATAAAATGTACTCTTAAAATCAATGTTAGTTATCAACATCATATGACTGCAAAAATTCACCTTGCAATGCCAACAATATTTTTAAGAGCATAAAACAAATACTTCAATATTTCACTTTTACTATTAAGTAGTTTTCTTCTTTTAGATTGTATTTAAAAATAGACTCACTCATCATAACATTAGAATATAACAATTTAAACCATTGTTACAGAAAACACCAAATTCCACAAAGGTGAGTCTGCCCTGTTCACAAAGAACTTAGCTGTCCTTATTCTCATTTTCCAAACAGTAATACTTTTATTAGAGATCTAAGTGATTGTTAGTGAAGTTGAAAATAGGAACTTGTCCTTATGGTATCCTAAGAATGTATCTTCATTTAAAAATATTTGCCCTGGGTTTTGTTAACATATGCTGCCGTACTGAAGGAGGTGGTGCTGATGATACTAAATATTGAAAGTCATTTGTGAAATCACATAAAATTAAGTAATGAATAGCTGAGGATTTAGTGTAAAAGTAGAAAGCAAAGGGGTTATGCTATAAACCAGAAAAAATGTACAACTGTTAGGTGGACTACAAGAAGAAAGGAAAAAAAAAAACAAACAAAAACCAACTGATCTGTTTACCCATTGGGCTGATACTTCACACAAAGAACGTGATGAGGTGCAACTTTTAAAAATATCACATCAAATAATATCATAGTCCAGCACGATACTGTCTTATTCTTAATAGCCCTTTATAGTTTGAAAATCATTGTGAAATTGTATTATTGAAGTGCCGTTTACAAATGAGTCCAAAACAAGTATTTGGTTAGGATTAGGAGAACTGTAAATTAGTACAAATCTTAATAGCTTTGTTTTGAGACTATTTACTGCCACGTTCAGGCTTGCGTAGTTAATATTGTAGTGGGGAAACGATCTGCATATGACATTTCTGCCCAAATTCCCTGCTTCTTGTGTTTGTCATCCTGAGTTCTAGCCCTTTTACTCCTCTACCCCCTTTTACTGCTTCAACTGATAAGCCCTGATGAAAATGCTGGAGAATTGCTTTGATGGGGATAGACTGAACAAGGACTCATGACTGTTTAAGATACAGATTAGATGGACTAAAGTGAAAGCAAGAAATTGGGGAGGTGTAGTTGGAAAGAAAACAACTTTTAAAGTAATCTGTAACAGATCTTCACAGTCTGAAGAACTCAGAAATGTGAAGTTGAGAAAATTGTATACCAAAGTCCTCTTATATGTCAAGCAATGGCAGATATATGGTTTTTATTAGGATCCACGGTGTCAACACCTTTGAAACTCCTTGCAAAATTCTGTTGCTATATGACAGGAATATTTTTCTGGGAGAGACTTCCTAGCTTTCATTGGATTTCATTACTTTCAGCAAGGGAAAACATTGACTTTTTTTTTTTTTTTTTACTTCTATAGAATTAAAGAAAAAAACTGGCTGTCCATTTGTCTTAGAAGATAAACTTTTGAAGGGACTTGTTTTTGTGATAGGGACATTCTGCCATGAAATCTTTGGAAATAGTTTCATATCTCTGTTCATATCTTTGGAAATAGTTTTGGAAATTATGAATTCAACAATACTATGTTATTAATTTCGACAAAAGAAGTACATTCCTGAATTGGGGCTGTCTTCACCTTAATCTACAAATAAAAAAGAATAATTTCATTTTACCATATTTGTGGCCCAGTGATCATGCTATTCAGAATAAAACTTCTTCCATTTAAAGTCCAGGTGACCTCTTGACAGAGAGGTGATCTTGTGGTAGGGAGGTAGATATGTGCATGCAGGTTCATCTCTGTATTTGGACAAATAGTATGTTTTAAACGTTTTAAAGGGAAATGTTGGAATGTCTTTCATCAGCAAAAGCCATTACCTTCTTTTTAAATTAAGACATGTGTTACACACATGCACTGTGAGGGTTACAGCATGAATCACTTGAACAGGGAAGAATATTCTGAAAGAAAATCAAATAATACATGCTTCCTTCAGATTAAGATCTGACACTGCTGTACACATTTATAAATCTGAGGATCATTACTACTGTATGAGCATGAATGAATCATCACTCTAGTTAATAGCGCAGTTGAGGTTTGAGATGTCTTTTAATATATATATGTATATAAATAGATTAGCTCCCTGTGGAGCTCCTTGAGTTAGGATTTCAGACTATGTTGCTTCAAAGGTTTGAGAAGTATGAAATGCTGGTATCTCTTCATTATGCAGATTATAATTATGCTCAGTGCTTCCACATGAGTGTAGTCTTTATGCGGTTTGATAATCTACAATATTTTATCACAAACCTTTTCCAGCACTTGCACTTCTGCCTGTACATTCCCTAGCATATGGCACACTGCCCTGTTTGCTGTCAGGCCCACTGGGTTAAAAGTCTGCACTGGGCCAAGATGATGAATCAGTCAACAGTGATCTGGCAGTCTTTTCTGTTAATGTCTCCTGAAGACTCCTGTACAAGTAGACCCCAAAAGCATCTTATCCATAAAACAAATATCTTGACTGTAATGTTAGAATCTTGGTTCTGTCACCTAAGGTTCTTGAAGCATCTCAGGTGATTACAATGAAATACACATACTTGTTAAAGAGTTAAAAGATAAAACTGGGGACTAAATTGCCCAACAAGAATACAGGTAAGTATGGTATTTAGCTCCCACATGCTGCTCAGGTTACACTTCTAAAATGCATCTAATATTTATACCTATATCTAAGTCTACATCTACATCTGTAACTGTATTAGAAGCATTCTAGTAAATAGTCTTTGTAAGGAGTGTGGTCGTTAGGTTCAAGGATATTGGTGTAAGATTATCTGGGTTCAAATTACTGCTCCGGTAATTTGAGTGAATCATTTCAACATTTTCAGGGCCTCAATTTCACCATCAGTACAAGAAGGGAGATGGAAATATACTAATTGTGATTACATCATGAAATATAAAGCAACTAGCAGAGAAGAAACCACAAAGCATACAGTTGTAACAGATGATCTTTCTCTCTCTCTCTCACACACACACACACACTGCAAGCTACTTCATATGTGGAAACTAGTGCATGCTTCTTTTGAGTGTAGAAGCCAACAGGAGCTTAACTTAGAATGCATTTAATGAGAAATATGATTATTAAAACAGATCCATAATGGAAAACACTGATAAGTTCTTAATTGCCTTATGTAGTGGTGCAGTAAGTTCTCAAACCTGACGAGTGGAAAGAGCTGATCACTGAGTCTGTTTAAAACCCTGCAATCAGAATAGCAGGCCAGTGATAGCACTGTGCACTTGAAAACTGAAACAGACTTGTTGAAGCCACACTGCAGTCACTCTGCTTCCCTGCCACTAGTGACCCCTTTCAGAATTACTTGGGCTGGCAACAAAGCAGGAGGCACAGTTTAGTAGGGACAAAGTGGTGGATAGAGAGTTCTTTTACCACTTTGTTTTTCACATAAAGGAACTGTAACTGACTATATTTTTAAAAGATAGCCACAGAGATATAAAGTATGTCCAGAGGAAGGCAGTATAGTGTTATACTAAAACGCATTCAGAGGCTTTGGAATTTTTTTTACACGCGCTAACATTGGTTTATAGCACTGACTAGGCTTTAGGGGAGTAGGGTCACACTTGTCCGCATGTATGTTTCTCACACTGCCAAAGTACCAATAATTCTCTGCCATAGCTCACTGGGCCGCTTTACCATTTCCCCCTCAAACTGCCACCTCTCCCTCTAGCATAGGCTCTGTACTTAAAATTTTGCTTCTGGTTAATTATGATAAAAATGTGAAAATGGGAATAATAGTACTAGTTACCTTTAGTGGGTACCTGAAAGCTAAGTGAGATAAGTACTCAATACTGTCAGCTACTGCTATTACCTTGAAAAATATCATTTCTAATTTCCAAAGTGAACTTTTCCATTTAGGTATGATTTTTATGTACCCTCCACTGACATCAACAGTCATGATGATATGATAATGGTCATAAAGTGCCATACTTTTAGATTATGCAAACTTATTTGGGCTTGTTTAATTATTTTTAAAGAAAATAATTAGGTATAAATAGGACAATCATGCATCTCAGTATGGTTTATGCCTACTGACTTGGCTTTATAATTAACATGTCCCCTTTCACTGTTAAAAGCATTCTGACTTGGGCTGTAAATAATACAGTCAATGTATGTATAACACACAAGTTAAATGTTACTCTAGCAAACTGGTAAATGATACAAAGTTTCCTTGTGTTCAACTTTAGCATATTGAAGCATATCCCCAAAGCCTACACACTTGCCACTATAAAAATAACCACGTAGGAAAACTTACAAGAAATATTTCCCAAAGTTCCTAAGTTCAAAACTTAAGGGCAAGCCTTAGTGCTATGCTGAGCCCCTCACAGATGGACAGGCAGCCTCACACCCTGGGTAGGTAAACAGGGCCAGCTGGGGCCCCACTCTAGCGAGAGGATAAGACAACATTCGTTTTTCCTGTGCTTTGAAGCCCCAGCTTCAGTTCTTGCAACCTTTGTCTAATTTCAGGAAGGAAAAGGCTCTCCACAGGCAAGAACCCCAAGGGATAGGGTATGTAAACTGAAACTTCTTGGGTCACACGCAGTTATGAAGATAAGTCTCTAGTCACCAGTTAGGGAATGGCAAGCTATGATTTATTATTGCAGGCGGCCAGAAGAGAGCAGTAATAACTTCCTTTTCCTTTCCTGCCTATGCCTTGCTGCCACGTGCAGGCTCCCTCAACAACAAAAAAAGCATGTGTAAGGTAAGTTTCAGAGAAAATGAAAAGAAGAAAAACCAATAAATATTAAATGATTGACAATCTGGGAGTTGGGAAAGAAGACCAGTGTTTTACAAAAATACATGACGTGAGAAAAAAGGCAAGAGTTTGTAAAAGGTATTCTACCAATCAAGAAAACATCAAGTTAGTTACTAAGGGGAAATACAAGAGGTCACAAATTAAGAAAGACAGTTAAGTGATCATTAAAGTGACTTAATTAAAATGTTTTATTGCATACCATGAGACCAACCAAAGTAGGCAAAATATAAAGCACAGACTTGAAAAATTTTAATGAGTGTATATGAAGTAGATATATTATAAAAGTGTGAGGACTAAGCACTGCCTGTCCAAAAACTGAAGCAGGCTTAGCAAAGATGTTTAAATTGCAATAAGATATAGTTTTAGATGGAAAAATGAGTAACTGACTCAAATTTTATAAAAGTATTACATACCAGTAAATGTTAGGTCCTTACTAACTGGCATATACTAGAAATATTTTATGTTTATATATATATACATATATATATATGTATATATATACAAAATACTCTATAAAAACTTTAGAAGTATATATGCACCTTACTTATGAAGCAGGGAGAAAGAGAATGAACTTGTGAATCATGGAATATAAGTAGTTTAAAAACTTGTAGCATGAGATTCAGTAAGATTAGCAGAGGCAGACACACATATTCAGTTGGAAGAATGCTAATACATTAAAATTTTTAAAACATACTATTTTCTTTTGGTCTGAGAGAAAGGGACAAAAAGGGGTATGATTTCCTGCTATAAAGATATACAATAATAACCAGTGCATAGGAAAATGTGCTGTCTAACCAATTTCCTCTGAGAAACCTTTACATTAGGTGTGAGGTGATGACTGGCTTGGTTCTGGTCAATATTTCACAGTGTATTCAGATATTGGGGTCACCAGGTTGTAGACCATAAATATCTGTAAGTTTTGATTGTCACTTCTGAATCATCTACAATGCTGTAAACCAATGTTACATCAATTAAAACAATTTGATAGTCAGTTATACCTCACTAACGCTGGAGGAAACATGCTTTATACTGAATTTTCACATAACTATTTAGTGCCTTTGTCATCTTATTAAAGAAAATGAAATTATTTATAATTTAATACTATATTTATAAAAAATTAGGTTTCAAATATCTATATTGTTTTCATTATTTTTAAAGGCTCTGCTCTGCTATCTGACATACACAAGGAAAGCAGCCTTTTAACTTATCAAAGTTTTAGGTAATATTATCATTATTATATCAAGTTGAAGAAGGTACAATTTTTGACTTTCAGAAAAATTTCATAGTTTAAAGAGGTTCAGTTATATTCTATGTTCTATCTTGATAGTCTGAGTATTTACACATAGATGATCTCATTGGGTAGAAAAACTTCTAAGTAGATTTTTACTTGAAGGATTTGTTTTATACATGAGGAAACTGATGCATATAGAAGTAATTAACTTGCTCACATTTACATAGTAAGTGGCAGAACTAAAACTAAGTTTTAAATTTCAAACTCCATATCTTTATACTATGGATATTTTATACCATGGGTATGCCATCATATATAACACTGTACATTTGCCCCTCTGAAGTATCCTAGCAGTCATATGTTTACTCAGGTTGTGTGTCACTGAGGTGTAGGTTCTACAAGGGAAGGTCTTATTTGCCAGGTCAACACCAGATCCCTCTTCCCTGCACAGTAACTGGTCATAGCCAGTGCTCAAAATTTATTGTTTAGAATGAAAGGAGGTGTTGCTTACAGAAATAGTAGAATCAGGAAATGTGATGACTAGGAAGTAAGAGTGATGTCTGGTTTGGCATATTTAAAAGTAGATCATACTGCAGGTTAGACTCCCCAGGAAACAGTCTCTGAGATGGCATTTAGCATGCAGGAAATTTACAAAAGGGTGTGTCCATATTACTGACAGCTGAAGAAGGGAGGGGAACAAAGCCGCAGTGGACAGAGAGAAGTCAGGGCGAGATGCAGGTCCAACCTGGCACAACTTCAGGGACTCTGGAGTTAGAATGCCCTTTAGGTCATCCCAAGTTGTAATCAGATGAATTGGCCTTTAAGCTCCCCATTATTCTGTCTTCAAATATGGGTTTCTACAATAGCTGAGTCCATCTTTGAAGTTGTTACAGTCTAAAGAATTCCCATGACCTGGGATTCAAAATTATTTATCGAAGGAGCAATGTCCACCACAGGTCATAACTGAAATGTAGCAATATCATTCTGGTGACCCAAATCTAAATCTCATTCCAATCTGTCTAGCACTCTACTGCTTACTCCTCCTGTATCAAGACTATATTATGATCTAGCTTATTGATATCTATAAGATCAAGCAAGTTTATCTTAGATTTCTGACCTTTCAAAACTAAAACCATATTATCTATTCCATCGATTTCTGTGTTATCCTCTAATTAAGGACTATAAAAGAAAGAAGCCACAAAGTTAGAAGACAGAGAAGCATTGGCTACCAAAAAGCATTAAAAAGACGTCAAAACACAAATATCAAACAACATGTTAATAAATGCATTGGGAAATGATTTCACTTTCTAAATTTCAAATGACATGTGTATGTCAGCTAAAGCATGATACATCTGTGATTTCACATCCAATATAGCAGCAGGGTACATAAAATACTTCATATAAAGTATGCAATGATGGCTACTTAGTTTCTGCAATGATAAATCAAACATGGTGGTGTTGGTAGGGGAAAGGAAGAGTAAGTATTGGCATAGAGGTTTCACTGAAAATGTAAATTTTCAAACCTCAACCTTTACTTGGTATGAAACAAACCAAAAAAACAAAAACAAAACAAAACAAAACAAAAACCAACAAAACAAAACTGCTGCATAAAATCTGGCATTAAAAATACTTGAGGCTTTGATTCTTTTTCAAATCTTACTCTGTGCCCGGAGAGTTCTGAGCTTTTGCAGCCAGAGATTCAGCACAATCTTCATGTGATTATATTTCTTCAAAGAAAGGTTCAGGTCTGCACAAAATGGTGGCACTGGCCTGCAATAGATGGGGGTGGGGCAGAGTCTTCCTTTTAGTTTCTAGTATATGTCCTTTTAGTTTCTAGTATTGGTTCATTGATATTAAAAGCATAACCAGCTCAATCAAAATCATCTGAATATTCTTAAAATAGGACGTGTTAATCAATTGTGGGTTATTAGAGTTGCCAAACACTGGAGAGACATTGACATCCATTTTTAAAAGAGAAAGTGACATGATTATAGTAAGTGTAAGTCACAGGCTTCTTACAAGGCTGAAAATATTTGAGTAAAGATCTCCAGATGGCTCCTCTACCTAGGAATGTATGCTAACTACCTGCAGCTCTAGTGCCTACTTAAACATTCAAGCGAATATCATTGCTGGAAGGGATTTCTAGTCACCTCACTGCTTAAAAGTCAGGGCTATTTGGCCCTCACTGGTGGTGCAGCGGGTTAAAGCACAGCACTAAGAAGCTAAAGCCACTTCAGCATGAGTTGGAGCCTCACTCTCCCCGGAAGTGATCCACATGGCCCAGCAGAACTCTCCTGACCTGGCCCACAGCTCCCCTCAGCAGTGTACTTGTCAGTCGGCCTGTTCTGCTCCCCACTCTGTCTCTGGTGAATCCTCACCGCTCCTGCACCTCTGCCCTGTACTCTAGTTCTGTATGCATAAATAAATCTTTTAAAAAAAGTAAGGGCTATTTAAAAGCAAATCTGTTGACCAAGAAATGTAAAAATCCTTTAAACTAAAATTTGAAAAAATGATCTGGTTAAATGGTGGAGTCATTTTACTTAGAAAAGCACACTTTACATTTCTGAGATATAAGGAAACTGTGGGGAATAAGTGATTTGATACATATGCAAGATAAAACTTTTTAGGATAGTTATTTACTGCTTAATATCAATAAACGTTAGGTGGAAGAAAAGATGGGCTGCATTGAAATGGCCATCTATCTCAATGTATATGTTTTCATTTCACAGATGGAGAACACATACATATACTACTTGGAGTAAAGGTGAACTTCTAAGTTCAAATTCTAGTGAACCACAAACAAGCACTATATACCAAGTGTCCTCTATCAATATCCATTAATGGAAAACACTAGAGTAGCACTTCAGATCACTAACAGGAAGAGGAAAACCTTGAAACCTGTAATTTAGACATCCGATGACAGCTCTGATGCAAGACAGCATTGAAAAAATACTGGGGAAGGGTGCATGTGTGAATGAAAGAGAATTATTCTCTAGGCTACTTTTTAAATTTCACTTTCCTCCATGTGTCTCTTCATTAGCACTTTTTATGGGGGGGGAATGTTTCATTAGTTTAGTCAATGATGTAGGGCTTATATTCCGTTATCATTAAATATTGCTCAGTTTCATGAGTATGAAGTAATTCAAACAGCAAGAATATAAAACAAATATACTTAAGCAACACAGAGCAGGATGTGATAAGAATCACTATTTTTTATGGTAGGAAGCAGAATTTTTGTTACATCACACCTTTTGTTAAGTAGCCAATTTAGCCAATATGAAATCCTATAAAATGGCAAAGATATAAAGAAGAGTCAGTAGTTCACTCATTTAGAAAGTCAATTATATGTCACTGTTTCATATCAGGTTAATTACTTCATTTACATTTTTGGAATTTTAAAGTAGTGCATGAAAGGTGACAGATTGACAGCACAGCAGACTGAAATTCTTACACTATTTTCCTGAGTGTTAATAATATAATAGGCAATATACAAAACAGAATTATACATAGGCCTTATCTAAAGGGATCCTAAGTGAGAGACATGGTGTGGAAGTGGGAAAATAAGAAAGATGCTTTCAGGAAAATTTTACTGAATAGGTAAGGTGAAAGGTAAGAGGTAGAGTGGTACTTAGCTTCTATGTTTTCATCCTAGCCATATATATATGAAAAAAGTGGAGGCCCAATATTGCCAACACATTGTATCTGAAGAGTGGAGAGTAAATTACATTTGAGAGAGGTTAATAGGAATCCTGAGTAAGAAAGAAACGAAGGAACTCCTGGTGGAGGTTATTATAGTCAGGGGTATAATCAAAGGGGAAAGGAGATACTTCCAGAGACAGAGCAGAAAGGAAGACAAGCATAGGAAAGAGGAGAAAATCTTGAATTTCCATTTCTGATACTAACCCACTTTCATAAGAACCCAACCTGTCACTCCTCACTGTGGGTGTTATGATGAAATCTACCATCTACTTTCTGTCACAAAGTTGTCAGGAAAGTAAGGCTTCCCTAAGTCTGTTCCTTCCCACACAGCCACCACCAGCATGCACTATGATCTATTATCCCCTTTCTGTCTCAAACATAAAGGACAATGAACTCATTGCTGAATTTTCCAGTACTGGAATAAAATATTTCTTAGAAGCTAATTTGATGTCTGTGGAGTAGGTTAGACTCTAATGCCTTAAAATTTACATCCTAATAGTGAACAGGGAAGTGCAAGTACATATCCTATATTTTTGTATATGAGAGGGTAAACTGACAAGTAGCATCATGGTTTACTGGAACAAGTTTATTAATTAATACTAAGATAGCTGTATCTGTAACATAAATGAATGAAAAGTTGCCAGGACATTGGAATGTATCTAGCTAGTTTTTCTGTTAAATGGGAAAACAAGTAAATGACCTAGCTGTGATTCTAGTTTCAGCAGACATGGGATAACCCCAGGTAGAACCCCAAATTCTACACCTGTTGACGCCTTATTTGCAACAACAGCGTATTACTAAAAGCACATGTGCTTTTTGTTCCTCTATGTATTTCCTAGCGGTTTACTTCCTGATAATATTATAGGCTCCAAAATGATTTACTACCATGCAAGTTTAGGGATGACAGGCCACCAAGGTGGTTTATACAGGAAATCTTTAGCTAAGCTTTAATTCTGTGGAGTAAAGGGCTATTGTTTTGTTCTTTTTCTGATCAATTTGGCAGGTAAAGTCAGTTGAACTGGTTTCTTCATGTAGACATTGCCTTACTATGGAAATGAACGTAGAAACATTCATCTTTGTCAGGAATTATGTCAAATTATTCAAATTTATTGGTGAATTACAGCAAACACCCTAGCTGATGAACATCTCAGTCATATGCTTTTTTAGAACACTTATGGTTCTGAAAAGATAACATTACAACGAGCTTTCCCATTCTGAAGCAAAGATGTTTGTAGAAAAGATGAGGTCTATTATCTAAAACCATAATTTATTTGAGTAATAAAAAAATTCAAAGATGTTCAGCACTGTAGTACATGAAAGTGTACATCTTCTGACAGGGCCACTATTGTTTTCCTCTCTCCTTGCTATGATCCTCTTCTCAAGACACTTATGAGCCACCTCTGAGACACAGGCAGTTTCCCTCTTTGCCACACACACACACCGTGGACTACACATAAACACTGTTTCTCTGGCATGAAGTAATAAACAATTAACTATAGCACAGTGGTGTGATGTTCAAGTTATTCCTTGCTTTGTTACACCCAGCCAACATCTCAAAAATTAATGCAAGTATATCAGGATCTGAAATTAACTTTTTATAGCCAAAAGCAACATCCTGCTAGGAGTAGAAAAACCTATTATAAATGGGCTGGCATCTGATTGCTTGTAGATGGTGAGTACCAGAAAAATAACATTTCAAATTATAAAATGTTGAATATAACAAAAGCTGCCCCATATTGATTAATCAGTGTTTTGTTTAGGAACTGATAAGGTCTAACTAGGTGCTGCCTATTGATAGTAAGTGACAGGTCTATTACTAAAGACCAGAAATGAACCCAAATTAGCAGATACTTATGGTATTCTGTAGAAATAACTTGAAACTTATTAAATATATGTGTAAGAAAAATAACAAACATCTCTGAACCATGTATTGTTAAAATATTTTTAAGGACTATAAAACTAATAATTATTAACACATCTAAAAGTGTATTTTATTCAAATAACACTATCAAGAATCACTTTTGAAAGTTAGAATAGAACAAAATTAACCTAAGGTAATGCATATATCCATTTCCCTTTGAAATTTTTGAAAATAATTTCTCATTAAAATTCCCATTTAGTGGAAACTAAATTAGGGTGGCATAAAGCAGAGATAGTTTTCAGATTTTATTTAACACTGACCACGTGTTTATGTGCAGATATTTTATGAGTGTTCAGATCAAACTTCAGTATAATAGCAATATTTTTTTCTCTGTTCGGTCAGGATGTACAACATATGCCATGAATACTTAAACTCTGTAAAAATACTTTATTCTAATTACTCATGTTAAAAATCAATATCTTTAGCTAATAGAAACAGGGCATGATTTAAATGCATATTTTCATATATATAACATATGGCTACAACTCTAGAGGAGAAGAATATGAAATTTCACGTTTTCTCATGGATCTGATTCATTAGGAGAACTGGGAAAATTGTTTCCTATATTCTGTAGGATATTGGGGAGAGGAGGCAGGCAGAGATTACAGGTAGTCCCTCAGTTTGAAACCTGAATATTTAGGTTTGGAATGGACATTCAGATTCTAAAAATGAAAAGAAAAATATCTTATAATTTTAAAGATCAAACTAATTATTATCAATTGAAAAAGTTTAGTTGTGTTGCCACTCTATCATCAAGTGAGAGAAGCTGCTCTTATCTGTGAATACTGTTTGAATGGTAACATATCCATTTCCCCCTACTCATTCTTAAGTGATCAGCTGAAACAGAAGATTAAATACAGTTTTCAAAACATATACAGGTCACTTCAAAAGTGACCTGAACTGCAGTTCACTTTTGATGTAAGTACACACTTAAAAATTACAAATAGGGTCACTAACATCTATGTAAGTAAAATGGTCCAAATTATTGTTATTTGTGCTCTTCTTTCTTATCCTTTGCTTATCTTTCTCTTGACCTTTATCCAAATGAATCACACTAACTCTTGAATGCTTTCTCTCACTTGATTTCTAAAGCTGTTCATCACACTTGCTGGCTAGAAGCACAGCTGGCAAGGGATCTAAACCTCATCACTGGGCAAACTTGCCCTTCTGGTTTTGCCAAGAATGACATTTCCAATGGAAAAAAAGTTACTGTACGGGACACTAGATACTGTACATGTCTGTGAGAACTAATAGCTTCACTCCCTTTGTGAGTACTACATGTAGGCATTAGAAATAAAACCAAAATAATAAAGAATTAAATAGCCTAGCGTTCTCTAAATTCAATTGTTAATTAAAGTAGAGACAGAAATCAGCAGAATGTTTTTACTCATTTCCTGAAAAAAGACGCAACTGAGGATAAGCAGTGCCCCCTAGTGTCAATAACCATAGACAATAAAAGCGAAAGAGAAAAGTTGTTAATGTTAACTGAAGTAAAATTATCAAAAGTATATGCATGTAATACATTATAAACACATCATCTTCAAACTTAAAATTCACATGTACATAAAGTACAAAGCATAATCACTTGTTTAATACTGAGTTGCTTAGGAGTGCCTATACACACACACACACACACACACACACACACAACACCACACACACAACCACACACACCACGACTGACATGGCCAAGATGTCTTTAATGTTCCAGGCAGTTCAGAAAAAAATATTCCACCCAGCACAGCAGGCCATGCATGAAGCGGGTGTCAGCAAGCCTAGCAGAATCACTCACTGTGAAGACGTCTAATAGGAACTGCTGAATACACACGACAGGCAGCCTGGCCGGAATGGCTAAAGTGGAAATGACCAGAACAGAGACCAAAGGTTTCAAATCTATCTGAAATTGTAATTAAAACTGTGATGAGTGTTTAAACAGCCTCCCCCCCTTTTTTTTGCTGGTAACAGGACGTTTAGTTTTTATTATGGCCTGGTTAGCCTATATTAGGGGCTGATTTTGAAAATGCATTAACATTTACTGTATATATTCTGAATATGGGATGCTAATTTTAAATACAAATAAATGAATTACATATCTCTCTTTAGAGAGGACTAGAACAGCCAAAATGCAAACATTAAAAAACATTACATACACTTTTATGGAATTTAAGTTGGGAAATAATTTTTCTAATTATCTGTAAGAAAATTTAAAAACTATTTTTAAAGACCAAAGAGGCATCTATTTATACAGTGGCATATGTGATAAAAGGCAAAGTTACCTCCTTACTTATAAAATAATTTTTAGGTCACTAATTTATTAATTGTTTTCTCATAAAAGTAAAAAACAGAAGCAAAAAAGTAAACACCCACAGAATAAAAATGATGAACAATAAAGATAGAGAAAGCTAGGAAGTGTACATTCCAAATAAAGACCTACTAATGAAAAACAAATCAATTAAGTATTGTTTAATATTTTTACATAGAAGTTAAGACAGAAAAATAATTTAAGGTTATGTAAAACATGCCATCTATATAGGAAACTGCTAACAACTCTTCCACATAAACCCATAACATATATATTACCAGTTTTGCATTTTAAAAAGCAAGAAACTTAACTAGGCTCTAATGTAAAGATAGTAATATGTTTAAATTGCTCCATCTTGAAAATGATAAGGTATAAACGCAATAGTTTAGAATATTCAAATAATAAAGAGTAGACAGATTATTCAGGACCATTAGATTAACTTGGTGAAAACAGTAGCTGGTACTTCAACTATTTAAATTTAGAGAAAGTGCTCCACAATGCCTACAAATGTTATTTTTAGAAGTTTAACTTTGGCAGGAAGGTTAAAATCTCAGATGATTAAAGAACAAGAGCCTCCTTATTCGCCATAGAAGTTAGGTAATATTACTAAGGATATAAATGTATTCGCACATATTTACATCTCTTTTAATTAATACCCATTTCGTTGCATCAAAAAGTGTGAGCTACTTTTCATAGAAAATGAATTTTACTCTATACCATTAAAAATTGGCACCTGTCTAGATAGTTTTGGGTATAATTATAAGGGGACAGGTCTGATTTTTTTTCATGTAGAACACTTGTTCAACATGTCATTAAAATTAGCACTAGTTCTCAACAGATGAAAATATTAGTTGTAGGAAGGTTCTGTGTTCTTTCATTTCTTTCTACAAATTTTTATTTTTAGGATACATACAGTTTCATCTTTTAATTCAACTACAGAACATCTGGTGATTAAATGGTATTAATGTAGGATTTCTGACCCCACCCCTCAGCCACCTTGTATCACTGCCCAAAAGACCCAAGAAATGGACAGTTCTTAAGTTTAAGAGATAAAGAAATACCATTAAGAAAAGCTTCCATTTTGGAGCATCTTAAAACTAAGCATTCTTAAACTAAGAATGATTTAGACTTAACCCAGAACATTTCTGTATGTTTGGTGTGGGGGGTTTGGGAGGGGTTGTATGTGTAAATGTCCAGACCAGGTTTTTCTCGTAGAAAAAGGGAAAGGTAAGCAGGTCCATGCCTGTAAAAAGATGCTGGATTAGGAGAATGGAGACTGTGAAGCTAGGTATGTACACAGCCAAACACAATGTGATTAGGAGTGATTATTATTCCTACAAGATTAAAAGAAATGCAAAAGGATTGTAATCCATGTACTCTATTAGCATTAACATGCCAATGATTACATTTGATTTCTTTCTAGAACATTTCAGAAAGTTTAGAAATATACGTATGCAGACCCAACACAAAGATAATTTTCTAACGTGGCTTTCAGTTTTATCTTCCGAAAACACACATCAAAATGTTTAAATGCAAATTTTCTTTTGCATATGTGTTCTAACAGATACAAAAAAGATTCTTATAAAATGTTCAGAGGCAAAAAAAAAAAAAAAAAGGGAAAAGATAATTTCAAAAGAAGGTATTTCCTTAACATATGTATTCATTCAAGTATCTAATAAGTAAATATCTCCTTATGTATATGACATCTGTAGAGATTATTCAGTAAGAGTTTCCATATACTTAAACAAGCATACATATGTATCAAATAATTGAGCATAATAAATATTTAATCAACATTTCTCATTATACAGAAAACATTTTCTTCAAGATGATAAAATACAACTGTACTGTACTTTCAGGAATGACTCAATATTATTAAAAGTTAGGAAAAACAAATAGGACACAAAGCAAATATTTGGTTTTTGACCTTTTTTAGCCACAGATATTTAAAATATCATTTAAAAGCTATTTCTATTTATCAACCATGGTTGGTACTTCCTTGTTAACTAATATATATATATATATATATATATATATTTTACTTATATTGTCTTAAGGCAAAGGTGAGGAAGACTAAGAGAAAGGCAGAAAAGTATTATTCAGAAATTACATACACTTTTGTTCCTCTGAAAGTAACATGCATGAAACAAAGTATCTATTTTACAGACTTTTTATATTTGATATTTCCTCATTCTTGTGAATGTTTTAGAACTTTCATATGTACTTTAAGCTAAATCTTAAGTTTTAGGCAAGCAGAACTCTTTTGTAATACAGAGTGACAAGAAATTTACAAGAACATACATAATAAAGAGAAAATAATTTTTACTACATTAAATACATTTAGTACATTAAATACATATAGTACATTTTAAGAGATACAATTTTAATATATAAATAATGATTTTTATTACAAAGTTACTTGTGGCATTTCTACAACTTCTCAGGCTTATAATATGCTATACTAGAAACATGGTAGTATCTAGAATTGAATTAAATATGTGGCATATATTTAATGAGCTGAGATCACTATTCTTCCTTCTATGATTTAAAAATCATTATTCCTATATTTGAAAATCCATATGTCTAAAAGTTTTGTCAATTTCTTGATAAAATTCATTTTTGTCAATTCATTATATATGGGGAAAAGTAATGAATTTCACTACACTAGTTTTTTAATAGCCATTTTACCTTGTTTCCCAGCATCTCACACCAAAGCCCTTTCTCCCACCCCTCAATGTGCCCAGAAATGTTCAAGCACAGCAGACATACTTCAGACTGGGATCCCTATATCCCTGCATGGGGAGGTCTGGGAATATGTCTTTCTAATCTGAGGACCTAGATGTTACCTGAGCATTAATAAAAGGAATGGGCTGAATTATACCATGTCCTAATAATTAGAGGCCATGTTGCTTTTATCTCACCAAATTCTGAACTACATTTCTTTGGTTTGTATTCATACAAAAAACTGATCATGTGGTATAAATTTTAAGGGAGTAAGTACAGCAATTGTGGCTGAGTTTTATAGGAGAAAGTCTGGCCTGCATGTGTATATTTATTTATATGTATTAATAGCCACTCTTGATCACTTATATTTGAGGTTGTCACTCATTCCTGTCAGGGGTTTTCAACAGAACTTCTGTAGCACCAGGAACTTGTTGGTAAATGGTTCTTCCCATAGCTAAGCAAAAGTATTTTATAGAATCTGAGTTAGCTTGTTTGATCATGGGTGACTGAAATATAGACTCTTCTGACTTCTGAGGTAAAAGATCTTCTACTCATGAGATTATTTTACATCTAGCAGGAGCCTAAGATACACACTCATTCATTCAAAAATGCAAATGTAACCACCAGAGACAAGTAAATTATGCAAGATGATATATGTTTCATTTTAGCTGCAAAAAAAATTGTGCAAACACATATAATTTCATTTCAGAAAGATACACTTGCACCAAGTTGAGATGCACTGAACAAAAGTTGCAATGTAATATACATGTTTCCACAGATTGGTTTCAGTTTTGAGGAGCTATTTTCAAGTATCTGAAGAGGTTTTTCATTTTAATATTTTATATGTCTTTTTCATTGAGATATTCAGAAAGTATTTTCTCCAACTATCAAACTTACAAACTTCAGAAATACTTACAACATCATTTTATGATGGCTTTTTCCTATATTTACAATTTATATACAAAAATGATTAAAATCTTTGTGCATTCCAGGTAAACTCTATCAACAAATGTAATATTTTCAACATAAGGCCAATTGTCTAATGTGCTATTTTAGCACATTAATGATAATTCTATTTATTGACATTTCCACTAGTTGAATAAATTTCATGTGACCTATATATCACTCATTAATGCTATATCTTTACAGGGCACCTTTAAATAGCAAATCATATTATGTAATAACCTGTGGTTTTTGTCCTTGGATAATAACCATTTTATTCACTCTAGATTCAATTGTAAAGCATGAATTCTAGTATTTCTGAAGCAAAAAAGAAGTATCAATAATTTTACTCTCAAATTTTACAATCCAAAATTACTAAGGTTAAAAAAAAAAGGTTTCTGGCTTATGAGATATCAAGTGATGTCACAGTACATCACTGAGTGAAATAACTAACATAATATTTTTCTATTAAGCGTAACATCTATACATTAACAATATTCAGAATTAGTGACCTGTTTAATGAAAATAAAACAGTATATATAAAAATGGTTATTTGCAGTGTTAATATGCTTCCTGAAACCATTAAGGAACTGTCGTAGCAGAGTTTAATTACCAGCAGCACAATAATCAAATTCAGTCATGACACATTTCTAACTCTTTGCCAAAAATAAACCTTCTTATAAATTCACATTTGCTTTCATGAAACAGCAAGTTGGTGGAGAGAGGGATATTGCCCTGCATCTTAACAGAAGCCCATGTTTGTCTCACCAATTCCTCACTAAAGACATAGTAAATAGGTTGGGGGTAATGGGCATTTTCTTGATAATTAGCTGTGTAGGCAAATATGTTCTTTGGCAGACAATATAAATGTTGATTTAAGGACCAGCCAATAAAGAGTGCTAAAATGCAAAACATTCACTGCTCAATTTCTCACAGATTTGGTTGAAGATTTAATTCCTAAACTCACATTTCCATTGTTACTAAGACACTACCACAAAGTTTTGATATAATAAAACATATTCTACTCTTAACTGACATGGAGTTGCTCAATAATTTTCACATTTGATAAGTCTGTACTATTCACATAAAAACTACTAGTAATGAAACGCAGTAACAGGCAAGGCATTTTGGACCATTGTTTCAGAGTGAAACTAATCAAACTCCCTTTTTTCTTAAACACATAAAGCAATGCATGTCCCATTGAAACTAATGAATCTATAAAGCTAGTAAAGATAACTGGTAACCTATTACAAACACCAGTAAATTCTAGTTTAAATCTAGGCTTAAGAGATCATTTTTAAGATTTTTTTTTAAGCTGTAAGCACGATACACTGTTTCAAAAACAAAAATAGCACAAGATAAGTGGCATATACTCTGGCAATTTTCTTTAACATAGCCTTTTTAAATAAAATCTAGTCTACAGTGCACTCAAACTGCAGAAACACCCAAATTAGGAAAGACAGAAAAAAAAGATACTTATCCTTGCAAAAAGGGCCTATACTCAAAGGAACATCTGAATGAAATTGAGACATCTGCAGTAAAGTTTTACCTTCTCCCTAGAATGTTTGAGATGAACTCAGTGTAACACTGTCTTCCAAGAAAAGACAAAGTGATCAATGCAAGAACACATCAGACTGCCTTGGACAGGCCAATCAATGCAAGAAAGAACCTTGCCCAGGGCCTTATGCAAATAGAAGCACGTCCTGCAACCTAGGGAGGGAACATGCGCAATAGATCAATTGGATCTAAAAAACCTTACAGCTATATCAGCTTTAGATAATAAACATATACTGAATACCTCATGCTACTTGCGAATTCTTAAAATAGGTTACATCTAATAGCTAATTAAAAACTCTTTCTGGGGTGTACAGTGCCACAAAGAGGAAGAAAACATCACTGGAGAAACATTCATAATTATTTTTAAGATTGTGAAAATAAAATTCTGCTTTCTTGAAAGTTCTTGGCATAGATGAATTTTGCTGGTATTTCAGAAGGTGATAATTTAAGTATGCTTATATTCAGGAACAGGAAATAAAAATTAAAGAAATAAACACTAGTTTTTCCAACAAGGAATAAATGAAAATGTTATTGGAGAAATAATGCAAGACAAAAAAATATAGTTATTCTTAGACTCACACTGTCACCAAAGATGGTTCTCTACAGCACTTAAGCTACTGATACAGGAACAATTTTTCTTTTAAAGTTAATATCTCTATCTTCCCCAAATTGCTCTAAATTCTCATTAGAATATATAATAAGCTTAGAGCTCCTTGGCACACTAATGTCTATTCCTGTCCAGTGATCTTGAAGGTAAGCTTTATAAGGCTACATCAAATATGGTCAGTTATCAGTCTTCAAGGTAAGTATTTTGGTGCGAAATTATTATATTTTCAATTTTTTGGAACTTATTTTTCATTCTCAGAATTTTACATTAAAATAGCCTCTTAAATATAATGAAAGAAATCAAAGGGACAAAGCTAAACCAAAACAGAACTGAGGCTACCTAAGGGGATGGTAGGGTTTTGGGAAGAAAGATGGATGAGGCCCAATGGGTTATGGAGAAATTACTCTGTGTAGGGGGTTGGTATAACAACATACATTTGGAGAGATGTGAACCTATACGCCTAACAGATATACAGTGTTGTAAGCCAATGTAACGTTATAGAAGTTAAAATTACAAAAGTAATTAAAAATCAAAAAAAAGGCCCTCCCTGGTGGCGCAGTGGGTTGAAGCGCAGCACTGGGGGTCTGAAGCCACTTCCGCATGAGTTCGATTCCCGCCTGCCGCCTGCCCCGGAGGAGACCACA
>NW_004567108.1:24220317-24262913 GCF_000260355.1 Condylura cristata | reverse complement strand
AAAAAAAAGCCTTGTAGTAGCTTAAAAAAGTCAAAACCATTGTTTTAAATAGGAATTTTAAACTAACGAATATAGATATTGCCAAGCAAATAAGAGGTACCCTGTATACATATACTAGTAGCATTTATCTTAATTGTCTCCTAAACTGGAATACTAAATGAAAAAATTTAGTTGCAGTTGTATTTTCTATCAGGTATGTAGCAAAAAATTTCAAATAATAAATCACCTGATTGTTCTGTTAGACACTGATGTTTAAGTTTTGCTTGGTTAAAAAAATATATAAAAAACTGAAAATCACTTGTTTCATGGCTTGGTTATGTAAATAATGCTGCAATGAACACAGGAACACACATCTTTTATATTAGTGTTTTCATATTTTCTGGATAATACTGATTAGTGGTATTGATCATATGGTACGTCCATTTTCATTCTTTTAGGGAATCTCCATATTGTTTTCCTTAGAGGCTGCCCAAGATTACATTCCCTCCAACAGTGAATGAGTGCTTCTTCTCCAAATACTCCACATTGCTGTTTCCAGTCTTTTTGATATGGGTCACTTCACAGAGGTGAGGTGATATCTAAATGCCAATAACATGACTGGATAAAGAAATCTGGGAATTATATACTTGGTGGAATACTACTCAGCTATTAAAAATAACAAAATAGTATCTATTGAGATGAATAGCTAAATCCTGAGGTGACTGAACTCAGTGAAATGTCAGAAAGTAAATGTTGCCAAATTGGCTTCCCTTGTACAAAAAATAAAGAAATAAGACTGATAAAGAACAGTAAAACTATTATAGTTCTTAGCCTCTGAAAGAGTTAATGGTCACTAGAGGGGACAAGCAAATGGGGATATGGAAACTGTACTTCCCAAATTATACAGCTATGTACATTACTGACAAAAAAAAATATGAAAAGAGGAGCCTAGGAAAACAGTTCTTCTTGATGAAAAAAAAAAAAGATGAAAATCAGACATGTATTATAAAGTTCACTATTTAAAGCTGTTTAACTGCTGAGAGAACACACATATCTTAAGATACTGGTTTATTTAGTCAATGTAGAGAAATATAAGACTACACAGGATAAACATAAGTCACTTTTTATTTTTCACATTTTTTGTGCTTTCTATATTGGTAAGATTTTAAGTTTCAGTTTATTCTAGCAAGATTTTTTTCCCTAGGGCATAACTAAATGTCTTTTTTTGTTTGAGCCTCTTTAGTTAGATGTAAAGCTTCACAAAAACTACTTACATAGAGAAAACATCACAAACAAAATCAAAGCAATATTCTCTTACAGTCTTGCAAGTATTAGCTATCAGATGACATGCTAATAAAATATCAGAAAGGCATTCAGCGGCAGCTTAACTGAAGGAACTCAAAAGTTTTCTTTTTCCAACTTGAATTTCACTTATAACAATTATGAGTAGTCTGATATTCACAGTGAAATGTTAACTCTAATTTATGGTAAGGAAAATACAAAGGAACAAGCAACAATTGTTTCACTTCTTGTTACAATATCAAAATTTTCAATTTCTTCTCTAATGTGTATGAAAATGAAGAAAAATAACTTAATAATTTGAGTCTTATCATCTACAGTTGATGTGTGTTGATTTTGTTATCCGTATTGAATAATGAGATTCTATCCTTGGTATAAATATTTACAAACTGCGTGTTTTCTGTTTTTAAAAGCACGTTTTTTTTTTACTTAAGTATGGCAGGTATCATAATCCATTTAAAAAAGAATTGTAAGCTTTACAAGTATAAATGTAGACTTTTTAAAATGGAAAGTGCCTTCACTTATTAAAAATATCCTAACTTACTATTTCATGCAGTTTTCTTAAAATGCTATCAGAGGAAGATTGTTTCAAGGGTAAATTCATTGATTCTGAGATTGGATTTCAATTTTAAAATAATTTCATTTCAATTCTGGTTCTGACCTTTGTTGTGGAGCCTTGGATAATTTCCTCAACCTTTTTGAGCCCTTTATATGTAACACAGGGCCAATAACATCTCATGGAATTAAATGCAAGTTGTACAATGGCTTGCTAAAATTATGTTTAAAGACCAAATCTAGTTATTATCCTAAACTAGTGCTCTCTCCTGAGTTTCAGTTTAATCATTGTGAGCATGGGCTTTCAAGCCTGAAAATCTGGATTTAAATTCTAGCTTCACCACTTAGCTATGTGATCTTAGGAAAATTACTTGATATTTCAGCGCCTCAGTTTCTTGTATGTATCTGTGAATATTAAAGTACCCATCTCAACAATACCTGGCACTTGCCAGGTACAATGCTATATATCTACTACTTCCAGGTGTAACTTATGGATAATGCAAAGAAGTGAACACTGATAGCAGAGATTGTTCCAGAGAGACTTGAAAGGTCAATTCTATTTAGTTGGTATTAGAAGACATCTGCCTATTTTCAGCATGGAATGAGCCGCAAAGAAGAGCCAACAAGGGGCCTGGCGAAGGAAACTCATCTGCTTTCCAGATCTTCATAAAGTGTTTTCAATTTTTCTGCTTAAACTGAATTTCCAGAACACCACAGCAAGACATATTCAGAATTTAAATATAAATGATTTGGGGATTGCCTGTTATTTTAAATTTTCCACACCTTCTTTCCCCTTCATTAGTTTGGGTAATTAACAATTGATTAAAATTGAAAGCCAGCTTGAAAGGCACAGAAAGAATAAGCAGTAAAGAGGACAGAGAATAAAAACTAAATCATCATGTAATTTAACAGAGAAATGCAAAGCTGAAACTTGAAATATATGAAAAATCTGGAATTTGTTTCATGGATAAGAATCACTGCAGTTGGTGTATTGTATTGATTATAACAAAAAAGTCACTAATATAAAATGAGAAGTCACACTTCTAAGGAAAAAAATAAATTTAAATAACACTCATCTGTGAAATGGGAATGATAACCAGTGCTTACCTCATAGGATTATGAGGATTAAATTATATAAAGTATATAAATTGCTTAGGAAAGCACCTGATACACATTAAGTATCCTTTAAGCATAAGTGATATGATGATGCAAAGGAAGATGATGCTACTGTCTCTGATTGGCAAGACATTCATAAATATGAGTGCTATAAAAATATTCATCTTCAAAGACACTGCTAAATTCCTCAGAACTGATTCTGATTCAATCAGGTTTATAGGCAGTAAGCCTATAAGAGGTTATATGGTTTTCATTAAAATAGCTGTAATGACAGTGAGTTAGGGCTTAACACATACTAGCAATTAATATGGAGAGACCTGTTTTTGCTTGAAAATCGGTAAGATATTAGTAAAAACATGTGTTGCCAAATGTTAAAGTTTGTAATAATCTGAAGATACATATCTTCACTTGGATTAAATATAAATACATCATGTATTGAGAAAGATGCCCTACAATGACAGGAAGCAAAACTCAAAATTTGAAGCTGAATCTATAACATCAATAGAAAGTATTAGTATACTATCAATAGTACTGGGAAAAAATAATCATTTTTCTGAGGTAAAATGAGTAGTAATACAATAAAGGCAACACATGGCCTCTATTACTTTATTAGACTTTCCAGGGCATCACTTTATAGAGAAAGTTAGTTTGTCATTAGCAGAGACAGCATTATTAGAATGTCAACATTTAAGACTGTAATTTATAAAATCAACATCTATAACTGCATGCCTTAAAATGCAAAAAAGTCAAGATAAAGAACTACTACAGGAGAATGTTGAGTGTTCTTAATCTTTCTTCCCAGTGCCTCTCTATAAGAAATACAAATGTCAGATTTTTCTTATAATCCAGAGTTCTGATAATGTAGTAAAGAAATGTAATGGGAGGATGTTCAAGTTAGGTATCAAGACTTATAGATATTTATATGTAAACTAGGTATATTAGAAATCCAAACTCTAATTACTTGGCTCAATTATTAAATTGTCACTGAAATACCAAGTAGCAATTTTATATTTCAATACACTTTGATAAACTTCTTTATGAGGGAAAATTCAAAAAAGGTATGGACAAATTAAGAACTCTGAATGTACAAATAGTTACTTAAATGGGCAAACTAATTTATAGATACCTAAGACTCTTTAAAATTAGTCATAGCAACATAACTAAATTTGAGGTTAGGGTTATGTTTATTTGCTTGCCTCAATTCAAGATTTCATTTTCTTCTTAGAGGATTTTCTGCAATCATTGATCACTTTCCATTAATGGCCCTTATAAATGAACAAAGTTTTATTCATAGCTTACACATACTACACACTCAAGGACACTGACTTTTAATGTCTATGTTTCCCATCTCAAATGATAAAGCTTTTTCTCTTTACCCTGCAAGTCCATCCTGCAGCCCTATACAAATGACCAGACTTCTTTCCTTCATTCTGTTCCAAAAAAGATGTAGATCTGTTTATGATAATTTTTATATAATCTAGAGATAAAAAATATTATAGATCTGGCTGGGTTATAGTTAACATGGTAGAAACTAAGCAAAAATAAAGAACTTTTTTCATACTAATTAAGGAAAGGATTCTGAGGTGACATAAAGCAAAAGATAAGTATGAATGAAGACACTGAATAGGACACAAAAGTTGAAAAAAATTAAAGAAAAAACTAACCACAGCTCTGGGTTTATAGGAAATAATGTAAAAATATTAAGTTTCATTTTCTAGTAAAAAGAACATACCAGTTCATTAACAGAAAAAAAAAATCTTCTTAATGCTTAACTCTATGATGGCAAAATTACTATATGAATTTTTGTACCGAGGAAGTTAACATAATAACCCCTTGGCTACTACTCCATTTCATAATTATGTTATTATATTTCTCTTTGCTTAAATGTACTTCTTATTTGGACCATAACCTTCTTGGGGCTAAGAGCTAGGTGTCTCAATCTGTTTCTCTATACTTACACAGAATGGGGATATAGTTAATTGCATAATGAATGACTATATTTAAGAATACCTTTCTAAACCATATCTTGTTTTGAGGGCATAATTCAATCTCAGTTTTAAGAAACATTTCTATAAAGCAAAATGTCTGCAGTCCAGGGGCTTTATTGTGATCTGAATTCATTCAATGAAAAGGTGTCAAAATATATAAGTTAAAAAAAAATGAGGTAAGAGAGAACTGACATATATATGTAGGGAATGAAAGTCTACAATTCTAAAAGTTAAGATGAAAAGAATTAAAAGTATATTAATTTGTTTCTCTGGGCAAAAAGAAAGTTTTATACCTATAGTGTGGCCATCTCAGAATCATAAGAGAAAAAAAATGATAGCTCTTCCTAATCCAACTCCTTTATTGCTATAGAAACCTGTAACCCAGATACCAAGGAAAAGCCCTGGGTAAATTTAAATGACATTAAAATGCTGTATTACCCTCTGTTCCATTCTGACCCAAGTCACATAGATTGGATGTCTGCTTTATCACTTCACAGTTCTGGTTTTCTGCCTGCTGCTGTAAGCCCTTACTTTCTCAAGAAAGGATCCCGTGTCTAGCCTCCCCAGTCAGTGAGCGAAGCCTTCAACCTTTGTCCTTGTCCCAGTGCTGGATCCTGTTCTTTTTGGCTGCTGTTACTTCATTCCCTTTAAGCAATGAAGTAGGTAGGGCATGCTCCGGAAGAACAGGCAGTTTCTCAGAACTATTACTTACCTTTTGCTGAGTTATCACCAATGTCTTTGTTTTCTGCCACTACAATATACCCCCTAATTCAAACCTGAGCTTACCATGCCCTCTAGATACCCACATAATAATGCTCACTCCTCTGTCTAAAGTCAATCTGTCAAACTGAATAAACTAGCTCTTTCTAAGCCCATCTGAACTCTAGTAGTGAAAAATTTGTGCAGATCTGGCTTCCATCGTTATTATTTCAAGCTCCCTCTAGTATGGATCTACTATGCTTCCATATGAGTCTACCTGGCTTTTAGAAATTAATTTGAGTAAATTTCTTAATAAGGATTGAAGTTTCACTTCTAAGATAGAAGTTAAATGGCTTTGATTGCAAATTTTCTCATCCTGTACGAGCTCTTTTCAATTTGTCAAGTCAAATCAGAGAAGTTACACTTGTTGTGGATCTTATTTGGGAGAGTGCTTACATTGAGTGAACATCATAAGTCTGTAAGAGTAGTAAGAATAGTCCCATTATTAATCGAAATGTGTTTTGCTACAATAGCTCTTGTGAAAGACTTACAATAGTCAATCATGTCCTTATAGCTGAAGTAAAACACAAAATCTCTTACGATCTTTTATAAAACCAGTGGAAAACAAAATACTTCTTATAGAAAGATTTATGTCTAACAAATTAACATGTCACTTTCTCTGGGTTCTCCTTAACATGCTACTGTTACCATTTTACCAATGGTTTCCAATAGTTTCCTGGTAGTCTTTGCTTAATCAAGAGATAAAATGCCCAATCTTTTAGGTCCTAGGTAATAAAATCTAAATGCAGTCCTTTTATGTGGATATTGGAAAAAAAAAATCCAAAGCTAATTCCAATGTAGTAATATACATCTTTTATTCTATAAAAAGACCATATTAAAGATTAGGGAACATTTTCTACATTTCATCCTTTTGAACTATCCTTTTTGGATGTCTTAGAGACATAAAAATATAGATACAAACTAGATCCTCCTTAAGCCTATCAAGAACAGAAATAATTAAATGTAACATCACACTTAAATCACAAAACTGATTGTTTTCCTTTAAGATCAGAACACAAGGACGTCTACTTTAGCTATCTCTATTCATTACTGTACTGGATAGGTTAATTGGGGGATGGGGACATCCAGATAGGACAGGAAAAACTAAGACTTTATAGATTTTGTGAGCTTTCCCACAGATAATCCTGAGAAATCATCCATAAAAACAACTAGAGCCAATAAATGAATTCTATAATGTTACAGAATGCAAGATCAACACACAAAAACAATTGGCTATCTATTTACTAGCAATGAACAATCAATGAACAATCTGAAAATGAAATTATGAACATTCATTTAGAACTGCATCCAAAAAGAAAATACTTGAGAGAGTGCATTTAACACCTTTTTAAAGAAATTCACTAACTGATCCTAAAATTCATATGAAATGCAAGGGACTTAGAGTAACCAAAAAATATTCAAAAGGAAGAACAAAATTGGAAGATTCAGATTTCTGAATTTCAAAATTCGCTATAAAAGTGGTAAGAATTAAGATATCATGGTACTGGTATGAGGATAGGCATATATATCAATGGACAAAAACTGAGAGTCCAGAAGCAAACACTTCTATTTACAGACATACATGCTAAGACAAACCTAAAGAAAAAGAAAGGCTGAGGTGACTGAATATTCATATTCAAAGGAGTTAAGTTAAACCTCACTTCATACAATGTATGAAAATTAGTGACAAAAACGTACAAATAAATAAACTGGAATCATGAAAAAAAAAACCTTCTGTACTTCAAAGAACATCACTCAGAGTGGAAAAATAACAGACAAAATGGAAGAATATATTTGCATATTATGTAACTGATAAAGGAACTTGAATCGAGAATAAATAAGGACCTTGTACAACTCAGTAGTTGTACACAATTAAAAATGGCAAAGGGGTTTAATAGATATTTAGCCAAAGAAAATACATCAATGCTTAATAAGCACATCAAAAGAGGCTAAAATCATTAGTAAATAGAGAAATTTAATCAACACCACAATATAAAGTGCCAGTTCACCACCATTAGGATACCTAAAAGAAGACAGATAATAAATTGTGTGCTGATGAGGTTGCAGAGAAATTTGAAGTTCATAGAATGGTAGTGGTATCATATGGGGAGTGATGTCTAAACATATGGAGCTTCTTCTGGAATGAAGAAAAATTTTTATAATTAAGTAGTGATTATGGCTGTACAAGTGTGTGAGTGAAATAAAGTTATTGAATTGTACGCTTCAATGGATGAATTTCATACGTGAATTATATATCAATAAAACTCATCAACAAATATCAAGTCTATCTCAACAAACATGAATTATATCTTAAAAATTTTAAAAACATTAAGAATGTTTTAAGTACATTAAGAATGGGAAAAGGAAAACAAGCTAATTATTAAATAAAACAACAATGCTAACCTGATGATTAGGGGTGATATAGAAAGTTTCCTAGATTTACTCCATACCCTGCCATACAACAGTGTGAAGATGCAACTGTAACTTAGTTTGGGAAGACTTGATTGAGAAGACCACACTTTGAAGAGTGAGTCATCAAGAAGCAATCTTCTCAGTCAGTCTGAGGGTTGGGGGCAGCAGCAGATGGGAGATTATAAAAGACGAACACCAAGAGTAAAAAGGGTAGTATCTAAAGTAAAAGAATTGTGTAGGCAGACTTCTCAAATTAGTCAATATTCAAATGGAGGGTAGGAAGAGGACGTTCAATGAGTAAAGGTGTTATTGTTAATGCTTATTTTCTATACATATCACTCAATTAGTTTTGTAGATGACTAGTTCCTGTTGTTGTAATATATATTATGCCAAGTTTGAAGTAGGAGGAATAAAAGCAATATTGGATTCTTTATTCTCAAGCTGTTTCCAGATCATTTTGGTAAAATCACAGAGATAAAAGATAACAATGACAAAATTTATTAGTGTGTACTGAGGTTTCAAATTATGAAATATGGAAATACTGCAGAAAAATGATTTTTTATTTATTTTCATAATTTTGACTATGAAAAATCCAGGAGAGAAATTTTTTTCAGTTGAGAAGGGGGCAATGCTATTAGTAAAAATGAGAATGAGCATACCTTGTGGGCATTTGGATTCACATTCAGGAAACATTAATTTTTAAAACTAGAATTCTATAATTTAGCACTCAAGCTTTGCTTTAGGTAGGGACATGCAGAAAGGATACACATATGTGCTTTGATGCAAGTTATCATCATTTGTAGACATCAGAACTAGTATTCAAACCCATGTATATTTTTCCAATTTTTGTGTTCTTTTATTATAAGACCCTTGGAGGCCAGGAGTAGAGGTACAGTGCGATGGAATAATGGCAACAAGGAAATTAGACTGGAACTGAAAACTTATTTTGGTAAAAACACAGCTATGAAAAAATAATCAAATTTTACAGAGGACTTTAAAGTCACAGAGAAGAGAAATGGTGCAATGGATTATAGGAAGTCGATGTGATTCTGGAATAGCATGGAAAGAGGGGTTGTTTAACCATACTGCAATATAGAGTGATGTGAAGGAGAAACAGCAAGTAGGGCATAGGTAGTGATACATTCTGTGAAATAATGATATTAGTAGTAGGCAGAAAGGGAAAAAGACATGATCAAAATCTCAGAGAGAAAAAAAAAAGATAAAATGAGCTGCCTGACTAGCTATAGAGGAAAAGGATGAGTTAAAATAAAAATGAACAAATTCAGTCACTCCTTTAAATAGTGGGTCTTCTTAGTATTTATTATAATTTATTTAGTAGGTAATAAGGAGAAAAATCAAATCTAAATATATAGGGAATTCTGTTGAGCTAATGAACAAATCATACCTGTATATATGACTCTGACAATACCTCATTTATTCTATTAACCATAATTATGAAACATCCAGTGTATGAAAATATTTTCCAAAAATATGCATGATTACTATTGTTAATTACTCTATATATATCATGCTTGGATTACCGTCATATACACCTTTATATGTTTCAATATGTGTGTCTAAGGAAGTTATACTAACTCACTCGCCCTTCTTATTTAGTTTTCTAAGTACAATGTCACTAACCCCATAGAGAATTTGTCTCCTTGATAGCTTTAAGTGTGTTTCTTCCTCACCACTCCTACTACCAACACTGGTAAAGACCATCTTGCAATAACTCCTACAATTAATGTTATTAAAATCCATCAAGGGTGGTATCTAATATATGCATGGCAAGAAATAAAATGGAATAGATGAGCTAAAAATATAACTTATGGTTTCTCTAAGAATACTACAAAATGGTTAGAAAAACTATACTGTTTTCTTAATAATTAAAGAATTATGACAGCAAGCCATCAAAGTTGAAATCATTCCACACAGTAACATGCTATTTGTATCATGTACACATTCAAACCAGAAATCCTAGCTATATGAGTAAAGGGTATTTGATTAAAGATTTGCTTTGTTCTGGGATAATAAACTGAAAAATAATCCATGCTACCAGTACACCCAGAGGATCTTGTGGCTTGTTCAAAAATTGGAGTACCTCTTAGACATGGAAATCAGTAAGGACAGTACAAGAAGGGACAGTGAGAAGAGATCCATTATTCATTGAACAAGAAGTGGGTGGAAAGAAAAGGCTAATGTTTGTACTCCCAGGATGCCTAAAAACCATGGCTCATTTGCAGGGCATTTCTGTGGATGGGAGAGCACAGTAGAGGGGAGGCTTATATCACACTGACTGATGGGATGTATGTGTGAAGGAAAGAGCTGGAGTGCTCTCAGCAGGCCCAATCCTCATTAAAAGGAACAAGGACAGTGCCCTGGGCTGTGTCCTCCTACACCCATCCCTTGGGACTGACCTGGGGGGGGGGGGTTTCACTGACAAGGTACAGAAACTCAGGTCAGGAACACAGAAATGGATATTGGCAGTGCCACAAGCAAGAGACACCCCCCTGCTCTTATTCTCACCAGCATCTAGAACCTTGCAGACTACTACATCTGCAATGCACAAAAGACTGGAAAGAATATATATACACAGAACCACCTGTTGGAACTAATGCAAATCTCTTACTCTGTAAAATACAGTTTATGTTACAGTCACTTTAAAAAAAAAAGGGGGGGGGGTGAGCAAATGGGCAGAGAAAAAAGTACAACAGATGGTGCCTTGACATCTTAAAGGGAAAGGACAACTTCCCAGAGTCCAAACACAAAGACATGGAAGAGTTTAGACTTCTATCAATAGAGTGCAAAATCACCATGATAAAGAAATTAAAAGAACAGGTTAAACCAAGAATTGGTTAACATCTGAAAATCAACCAATGTAATTTACTATACAATGACAGGAAAAATTAGAAACATATAATAATATCAATATATGCTGAGAAAAAAATTTGCTAATATTTAACAATCATTTATGATTTAACCTCCCCCAATGGCAGAATATATATGAACACTATAAAAGTCATATATGACAAACCCACGTTTAAGATCATACTTAATGATGAAAAACTGAGAGCTTTTTCTCTAAGATCAGGTACAAGACAGATGTCCACTTTCACTACTACTATTCAACATAATACTGGGAGTACTGGTCTGAGTAACCAGGTAAAAAGAAGATGTAAAAGGACTCCAAACTGGGAACAAGCTAAAATCATCACTATTTGCAGTTGATGTATCAGTTAAAACTGTACCAAAAATTTATTACAAACAATATATTAGCACAGTGAAGTTGCAGAAATCAATCTATAAAAATCAGTTATGTTACATGTGTTAATAATGAACTAGAAGAGGAAAAAAATCAAGAACACAACCCGTTACTAAGACATACCTAGGAAAAAACTTAACAAAGGACCTGTACACTTAAAACTATAAAATTTTGAGAAAAGAAACAGAAAAAGACACAAAGAAACAGAAAGCTATTCCTTCCTCATGGACTGGAAGAATTATTATGGCTAAAATGTCCATTTTACAGAAAGCAATGTAAATATTCAATGCAATTCCCACCAGAGTTTCAATAGAACTCTTCAAAGAAATGGAATGAACATCACTGAAATTTATATTGAACCATGAAAAATTCCAAATAGCCAAAGCAATTATGATAAAGAGAAAAAAAAAAGGAAGTATATCACTACTAGACTTCAAACTGAACTACAAAGCTAAACTAGTCAAAACTATGTTTACCTTTATACTTTTTCAAAAAGATTTATTTTTATTTATTTATGCATATAAGAACTGGCATGTAGGCCAGGGTTGCAGAGGGTGAGAGGATGCACCACAGGCAGATGGGTAGCAGAATAGATGGATCTGTTAAAATATACTACTGAGGGGAGCAGTGGTTTGCTCTGAGGGAAGAGGCCTGCTGTACCACATGGGTTAATTCCCTGGCCAGAGATCAAAGTTATGACCTGGCTAGAGATAGCTTGATAACACTGAGCTACAAAGAGGTCCCAAACATTATGCTTTTATAATAAAAACAGGTTCGCCGGACAATAGAATAGATTTGAGGGCCTAGCAATAAATTCACACAGTTAATCTATGATCAAAGAGCTAAGAGTATCATTGGAAAATAGAATGACATTTCAAATTTTGTTGGGAAAACGGAACAGTTACATGTTCACAAATAAAATTAAACCACCTACCATATCATATACAAAAATTTACTCAAAGTGGATTAAAGATTTGTATGTAAGATTCCAAACAATTAAATACAGGTAATAAAATAGATTCCATGAAATTGGCCTCAGTTTATATATTTGGGGACTAGATACCTAATGTAAGTGTAACAAAAGCAAAAATAAACACATGGAACTACACCAAATGACACAGTGAAAGAATTATGACAAAAGAAAACGAAATGACAACCAAAATGAAATAGTGCATCTTGAATGGGAGAAAATACTTGCAGGTACTACATTTCATAAGGGGCTGATATGGAAGAGCTACAAAGAACTCAACTCTATAAAATAAAAACAAATAATCCAATAAAAAACTTGGAAGAAAAGATCTAAGTAGACACTTATCGGAAGATGTGCAGATAGCCAATAGTCAGGTTGAAAAAATTGCCCATCTGATGAATTCTCAGGGAAATGCAAATCAAAACCACAATGAGATACTTGTTACTCCAGAGAATGATCCACATCCAAATGGCCAAAAACAGTAGGGCTTAAACACTAAGTCTAAGGCATATCTTCGCACTGGTATGTTCAGTGCAGCCCTATTTACATTTCCAATTTAAGGAAGCAAAATTGTGAGCAAAGAGAGATAAGTGGATTAAGAGGATGTGTTATATATACCAGATATTAAACAAAGATGAACTTTTGACATTTTTGACAACATTATGCAAAGTGAAATAAGCCAGAAGGAGAAAGACAAATGCTGAATCATTTTATTCATATATGGAATCTAGAGAAACCAAAAAAATGTTAGACAATACCAAACTCTCCCAAAAAGTGTCTGACTATACAACTGAGGAGAAGGCAAGAGTGGAAGGAAATGAGGAAGGGGCACAATGGACTATGGTGAAGGGTGCTAGGTGCCTTGGTGATAGGTGTGCTTTGGTAACATACACTGGAAGTGGTGGGGTCCTATATTTTTGAGCACTATCCACTGTTGAAAACCAATGTTACCTTAATTAAAAAGTCATTTAAAAAAAAAAGTGCAAGTCATAGAACAAAAGACCATTTGTTTTCACTAAATTACCTACATTTTAAAAGAGGTTTTTAGATTGGTATCCATGATATATAACTCAATATTATAACAGTGTTATTATTAAAACACAATAATAATATACCCTCACCATGTTGCTTCCACAAAAAGGGGAAGAAAACAGGTTTTTGACAAGTGCTTCTGAACTAGAACTATGGTGCTGCATGCTGTCTGATATGAACATGTATCAATGTGTAAAGCTGTGCCCCTGAAACTTATCTAGCATAGTAAACCAATAGTAAATCAATAGAAAATTTTTAAGAAAAAATGTGCTTTGACCCAAATTATTTTGATATTATGGCTCAGTATTTTTGGTTTACTTCTTCTTATTCTACCTCTCCTCAATGCTGATTTCCAGAAACCCAACTTTTACCTCTGTTCACTGATCATGTTAAGCAGACATCCGACCAATGTGCAATTTATTTTGTACTTTATAGAGCAAATATAAATGATGCTTCTTTAAAGTCATAATTAGCTGACAGCACTAAAGGTAAAAACAGTTCATTTAGCCCAATTTCATTTTCTCTTCTGTGTAAATCCAAATCATGCTTTAGGCAATTTGAAAAGATCAACTCAGAGTGGACTGAGCTTGAGTGTTCTTACACAAGCTAAGTCCAAAAACTAGTCCTCTATCAGCTGCTGAAGGTCAGCTTAGACTGCCTGGAGGGTAGGGAGCCCAGCATGAGACAATGGCAGGAAAATAGAGTTCCCTTCATTCCTTAATTCACATGCAAGTGAGGTGCCAATCAAGTGCTGACAAGCATGGAGAAGCCAAAATCAAAAGTGGGTAGAGATACACTTTCTAAAGAAGCAGTTTTCACACATTTCTAAGTGATATTTTTAATAGAGGCTGTGAATGCACAATATTAACAAAAATAAATAAAAGTAGTAAGAAAAACGGCCTCTTTATCAGCTTGGACTATTTGGTAAACTAAAAAAAGATTTACTTAATGTATTTTACAAAAAATATCAACACTCATTTGACCAAAGAAAGAATCTGAATACAAATTCACTTATTGAGGATCGCAAATAGGGAAGGTAAGGAGGGTTAAGACTGAAAACTGGGCCTTGTCACATAAAGCTAACTCTTTTCCAAATAAATAAAAAGGCTGAGATCCTTTATGTTGCCAAACTGACCATCACCTAGAAAGACAAGAGCAAAGCAGTCTGAAATGATCAACGCTGTAAACCATGGAATCACTTTATCAAAGTGACTGGTGAAAGAGATGATGAAAAAGCTTAAAAACTGGATTATTTTTTAATGACAATTTCCAATAAATGAGCTAGAATTTTTAGCAACTAATGTAAGATATAAGCAAGCTGCATTATTTGTAGATTACACATTTTTTGAATGAATTTGATAAACATATTTTGATTATAACTATTCATTCTATTATGTACAATGCGATTTCTAAGACAAATTTAAGGCTTCATAAATGATGGCTTAGTAACTATAACTATATACTAACATTAGTTAAACATACAAAATATAACAGTACAGGCATATTACTTTAAAAAATTCATTATTAGTTCATAAAATAAATAGCTTTTCTTTTTTGCCTTTTAATTGCAAGTTGCTACCATAGCTGTTTTATGAACATCTACTTTTACTAGGATGAGAAGTTTAGATGGCTGGAAATTTGGGATATAATAGGATGAGAATAAAAGCAGTGAAAGGTAAATTTTTAGTACCACTTTTTCTTCTTAGTATAGTAATGGAAAATGCCCATACTTGTTATGAGGTTAGACCTGATCAGGTTCCAAGATTTACTATCATGAAATGAACACAGGTTTTGAAAATGAATCTCTATTTATAATATATTCTTCAGGAACCTAATACTTTAATATAGGGTATAATTATAAATTATGTGCTCAGTTTTCAAAAACAATTAGCAAAATATGAAAGCTATACAACTTGTTATGCTCTGTTCAAAAGTAATTTATTTTCAAATATCTATCACTGGCAGCCTATGTAACTTAAAATACAATTATGCAAAATTTTAATTTAGCAAATGGCAAGGCAAATTGTAGACTAAGTCCTGACTAGTACCTGTTTTCAGACAATAAACATTGTAAGTAATTGTATTTATTGGTAAAACTATACTTGCCACAGTTTAAATTCAAAAAAGATTTTCTGAAAATCCATAATCTTAAAAAAAAAAAGTCAACTTGAATCTGGGTAGTAGAAAACGTTTCTATGAATTCAAACATGATGCTACAGACTGCGGCTTCTCTTGTAAGGTGTGTGTGTGTGTGTATGTGTGCGTGTGTGTGTATGCATGGGCACTGAGTTTTTAAATAAGTGTAAAACTTAATGACCTTTTTAAAAAGCTAAACATTTACTAATATCCAAATGATTTAATGTCTGATGGTATAGAATATTATTGAAACAACAAAAAAAACCAAACCATAAGATATCCACAATTCACATTCTCATAAGTTAATATTAAATTTTTGAATGCATGTAAAAGATGGAATTTTATACATTGTACTTATGTGAATATCCAAAGAAGATGAATATCTGTCTATATTTTAAACACCATGACTTCCCTCCTAGAATATAGTATAGACTAGAAAAGAACACTGTTCAAATTTAAGCAAAAACAAAAGCTTTACAAATATTTTATTTTTTGTCTTTTAAAAATGCTTTTGAAATTAAACAAAATTACCTTAAATATATTAATCCGCTTGTATCAAAAATTATGCAAAACTCATCAGTATACAATATTGTTTGTTTAGAGAAAATCCATTTTACTGTATCTGAAACTGCTTTTTTTTATAAGTTGCCACTATGTTTATTATGACTTCATTACATAACCCCATCAAAGTTACTTCAGAAAAAGTAGCAAATATATCACCATCTATATTTTAAAGCTTCAACAAGGTATGTTACAGTAAATAGACTTCTCAGTGCTGGCACTGCCTGACAGATATGTGATGTGCCAGTGGTTATATTATATTCCTCCTCCCATGCGTGCACCTCCTGCGGAGATAGCAGACTACAGAAGCTGACCCTTACTGAGACCATCTTGTCTCTCTGACAAAGCTCCTTTTTAACTTCTTACTTACTGGTTACTTCCTGTGATGGAGAAAAACTTTAGCTCAGCTTGTGATAATTTCACAGGCCCTGAGGACCCTGACCCTAATAGCCTCAAGGTCAGAAGTCAAGTCTTGTTCTGAAACATCTGTGTGCTTTATATTAAAGTGGAACAAAAGTAGAGAAATATCCACCAGTGTGTGACAAGAAGGACAGGCAAAATAGGACCAACACACTGGTCATCTGTTACTTTGTCATCTTAAGTTCATTTGAAAAACTGTTCAAAATTCAGTTAAATTCCAAATTTTATGTACAGGCCTTTGTAAACTAATTCAAGGCAAAATATGGAAATTTATGTTTTACACCAATTGGAATAGTTTTTCAGGCTTTCAGATATAATTTCAGGTACTCTAGGAGTCAATGAAATCTCACATTTTCAGTAATTTAATGACTTACAGAGGAAAGTTATGTATATGGTATAAATCTACACATCTGTGAGCAAACTGTTATCTGTATCAGCAGGGATTAAAAGAATTATTGGAAAGATAACATTTATATTTTAAAAATGGTTTCCATTAATGAGTTAAAGAATCCTAGGTATTATATATTGAAATGAATTCATCAGGGTTAAAAGTACTAGAAACTAATTTCCAATGGGGAAACTGATTTAAGAAATGAATGATTTAATTTATTTATTGATCTTAATAAAAGCATAAGCATTTGTAGATTTAAGTAGGCTAAAAAATGATCATGTGTCACCGAGTTTTATCTTTAAAGGATGTGGGTAAGCAATAAGGTATAGGATAAGTGAAAAAAAGGCATGTCAATATATTTAATGTTGATGACAAAAAATAATATAGTGACATGTATAAATGTAAAAATTAGAATGCCTACTTACAGCTATTTGGGTTTAAAACTATAAAATATACCTTTACCAAATGAATCATTTATTACAGCATTGATACTTCCTTGAGACTGAAGAGTTATCAACATGAAGGCACAAATTCTTCTTCGATACATGATTATTACTGATTATTACTCACTAACCACTCCTACTGGCACAAAGTGTGGTAATTGTAATAGAGCATATAATATAGACAAGTTCAACATATTGATAATTTTTACCATAATATACACATAATTTCATTTCTAAGAATCAATTTTGACATGTAAGTATACGGACAAATAGTTAAGTCCTATATAAGAAGCAGATTAATAAGCTTTTTGATAGTCATAATAGTAATTATATAGATTCTGATCAAGTACTAATTTGTAGAGCTAAAAGTCTGATTATCGAATTATACCCAAATATTCAAAGGGTCTATAGAAATTTTAAGCACTTTACAGATAACATATATGTAAATCAGGTGCATAAATAACAGGTAACATACATGTCATAAATATATAAAGTGAGCTATAATATTGAAAATAAAAAGTAATGTACATAAGTGGGACAGACAAAATTTTTCTGGTTAGCTCTACCAGAAAAAAATAAGTATTACTCAAAATAGTACTGACACTAAGAAAAGGGGAAAAGAAGGTATAGAGTAAGGAGTTCATGAATTAAGAAAAAGATAAATGCACACTTACTAGTTCAACAAAAGCAAGTCCTCCATAGCTGTGAGCAACAAAAAATACATTTTCAGCTGCAGATTGGGCAATGAAATGGTCCCACACATAAATTGCATGTTCTTCAGGAGATCCATTTTCCTATAAAGAAAACAAGTGTTATATATAATGTACTATACCTAATCATTATCATATTAGTCTAAAATTAAATTTTATGTTGCTTACATAGCCAAGATATAAGATGGTTATACCTCATTCAAACTAATAATACAAAAGAAAAATGAATTGAAAATTAAAATTGGAGAATAAATTAGTATTAAACTTTAGTGTTAAAGCTAATCTTAATTGTGAATATAATTTGAAACAAATTATTCAAAATAAGCACATTTTTGAGGAGAAAATGCAAACTGGGCATATCTGAGATACTGAAATATATCTAAGTATATTAGACTTGCAGAGGAGAAAATCAGTGATCATAAAACTTAAGGAAAAGAAAAAGATAGTTACATTTCTAATTTATATTTGAATATACATATACAAATAGATTATTTGACATGAAGCTAAGTATTTGTAAGCTGATAAAAAGCATAACAAATACTTTCTGTTTAAATTATTAAAAACATACTTTTTCAAAAGCATTTTCTAATAGACCTTATTTCTAGGACTGGAAGAAATTTAAACATATAGACGTAAGGGGCCTTTGCCTGTCTCCTAAACTTGCCAAACCCAAAAGCTAAATAATACTGATCAAAAGTCACACTGCCAAAAAAATAAAACATCATCAAAAAGTTTTTTTTTTTTTTTTAAAGATTTTATTTTATTTGTGCATACAGAACTGGGATACAGACCAGAGATGTGGAGGGTGAGAGAATTCACCAGAGACAGAGTGGAGTGCAGAACAGGCAGATCAACGAAATACACTGCTGAGGGGAGCAGCGGGCGGGTCAGGAGAGGTCTGCCACGCCATGTGGTCACCTCCGGGGCAGGCGGGAATCGAACTCATGAGGAAGCGGCTTTAGATTCTCAGTGCTGTGCTTTAACCCACTGCGCCACCAGGGAGGGCCTCATCAAAAAGTTTTATACCAATATTTCTTGGAAGGTTTAACACCAAAAACCAAAAATCTTAAGAATGTCAAGATATTAGACAATGAACACAATTTATTCATATTTTACATGTTAGATATTTTGTAGTATCACATTAAAGTCTAGATGAATGACATTACTTACTATCTAACAGCTACTATTCCCTTATACCTATCTCTACCCTAAATTTTTCTTCAAAGTTCCAGACCAGTATATCTAATTACTTAAGAAGGTCATTTCTCTTTGAATTGTCTCAGATACTGTTGACACACCTGTTTCAGCATTGCTAAGTGTCTCCAACAAACTTGTATCACTGACATTGTTCTCTATCTCCAGCTGCAATCTTAGCATATTTTATTTTTTTTCTCCCTCAAAGTCCATTTCTAATCAACCACTAAAATTCTGTTGAGTCTGTCTCCAATTGTCTTTTAAATCTATTCACTTCTCTCCACTCTCATCTCCTCTGCTTAGCTCATGCCATCTCAACAGGTGGGTATCTGCCAGCCCAATTTCCCTGCCTCTAGGCTTGCCCTTCTAATTGTGCTCTCTAGTTCCACAGTGAGAGAAGCCTTTCAAAAACATGCATATGATAATGTCAACATGTTATTCCCTGCTTCGAACACTTCACCTTTTTTTAATTTCCCTAGTTCAAATTTAAGGCCTTTATGGTTTGTTTCTACTTCTCTTGAACGCTATGTCTTACTAATGTTCTGCAAAATACCTTGACCCAAAATATAGTCTTTCCCTGTTGAGAGACCTTAGAAAACACTTGGAGTGATTCAACTGTAGGGAACAACTTGAAGTAACTTAATTGTGCCATGCTTTTATCATCTCTGGGCTATTTCCTCTGTTTAGAACATGACCTGGTGCTCACTTCCCACACCACCTTCACCTGCATAATTAGTATTCTCAGTATTCAAATGAGACATCATCTTCTCTAGAAAGGCCCTTTAACCATCCCCAAGCCTAGGTAATGTTCTCCATCAACATCCTGTGTTTGTTCCTATTATTGTTCTGAATGGTTTCTATTATAATGGCTTCTTAGATTATATATTTTTGAGGCCAAGTATTTAAAGTAAAAAAAATAAAAAATGAGGCCTCCCTAGTGACACAGGGGTTAAGGACAGTGCTATTAAGCTATGAGCAGCCACTGCTGCAAGAGTTCAATCTCCAGCAGGACAGGGAGCTAATCGGGTGCAGCAGACCTCTCCTGTCCTATCTGCTGCTCCCCTCAGCAGTGTATTTCAGTCCATCTGCCTATTCTGCTCCCCACTTGTCTTTGGTGAATCTTTTTGCTCCCTGCACCTCTGGCCTTGTACGTATAAATAAATCAATCTTAAAATGCATAAAATGAAAGTATAACCCTTATTTTTAGGATGATTACTTACAAGCTCATAGCTATATTAAATTACAAATATACTTTCAAAACTATTTTTCAGTAACATGAACATCAAATTATATGATTTGTGATTATATGTACAAAGTATATGAAATAAAAAAGGTTAATAACTTAGAAGGAAATTTTCACAGGAAATTTTTGCTTTTGATAATTTAGTTTTCATAAGTTTAAAAAGTAGGAAAATGGTTATATAAATCAGAATAGCAGTTCTCTCTAATGAAGACAGACAGAGTGGTGATTGGGAAGCAGATTTGTAGTGGCTGACAGTGTTTTCATTTCTTGACTAGGGTGGTAGTCACACAAGTGTGTTCTTTATATTTATTCTTTAAACTAATATATATTTAGCTCTTTTCTGTACAATTATATCAAGTAACCATAGGGTTTACTGTGCAATTTTTTGTGCTCTCTGACAGTGAAGAAAGGTATTATTAGTAACTTCACTGGGAGAACAGGTCTAAATTGAGACTATTCAGAGAAAACCCACCTGGTCACCCCAGTTACATCTCACAATGAAACAAATGTGAAAACAAAACAGGCACAATGGTAACAGATTTTCTATCTTTTATAGTTGGCAGAAATAACAATCGTCAATACTGTGGTAGTCCTAAATAAGTTTTTCTATATGATGAGAATAAAAACATGTAGGACATGGATTACTCTGCCCCCATTAGGCTCTGTGCTGGAAATGTTGGTATAAGGATGATTAAAAAAAGAAGAAGAAGAAGAAAATCCCAGATGAATTACTGGGATCTACTGATCAACTAGGAATAATTACACGGGAACCTATGATTTCTATGGACCTATGATGCAGAAAAATCTGGATTATATACATTAGTGGTCTGAAAATATAAACAAAACTCAGTCATGGAATTTAGTCTGAGATCTCACGGGTAATACAGTTCAGAATTAGGTAAACCCTAAAGGCAGAGCGCACTTCCAAGACAGTAGATCAGTAATCCATATGTAACACTACAGAATATACTACTACTCAGGGTGATAGCAGAATAAATGGAAAGGGAGGGGCAGAATGAGTCCTTAAATAAGGAAGACTCAGAAAACTTTTGTGACAAAGGTGAAGGAAAGTGCCAGAACAGATCCAAATGATGGGGTCATTTGGTCAACACTATGACTAAGGACTTCTAAGAATCATCAACTCCTTTCACTGTTCACATATAAAGACTACTGTTTTCAGAGGTTCTTATAGGTGAGTTCTTTCCTCTATAGTTTATGGAGACAGTCTCTGTTAATAGTTTTCCAGTAGAAAGAAAGTGTCCTAAGTACTTTTCAGCCAGATGCTCAGGTTATCAAGTCATTCTTTACTTTTAGATTTTAAACATGTTCTCAAATGTGAAGCCAAATTTAAAAGCTATGCCAATACCCACTATAGGGTCATTTACAGGTACAACTAAATGAGCACACAAAACTGTACTGGGTCACACCTGCTTTCCACCACCTCACAAAGATACAAGAGAAATCAGTTGCCTGAAGGCAGCACCAAACGTTGTTTCTTAGTAGGTATCTTGTAGTAGGCAACATAGCGTTTTCAGGAATTATTCTCTTGGGCTGCTGGAGGTTAGCTCAGGAATAGGGGAATCACACTCAACTTAGGCAGATGCAGGAGCTATCCTGACTTAAAAAAAAATCTTACAACCCACAAAAGTCCACACCTTTTGCAACAATTCCATAGGCGAAGCCTCCAAAGTCTGCATGCAAGGGAAATGCCCAAACAATAGAGTTAAAACCTTCAGAAAAGATTAATGCTATGGTAAAGTACACTGTTACTGTTCTTAATCCAGTTGCAGTGGATGTTGTAATGTGTTTCCCAGAACCCACTGCAGTTATATAGCACCCATTTCCGGAGTTGTGTGTTTGTTTCCACCTAATCACTTTAGCTGAGGGATTGTTATCAGCTAAAGAAAGTTAACATGTCTAAAGTTACATTCCACATCTGAGGAAATGTATACTCAATGCCTGGTTGAGATGATGTGGATCTATAAAGATCTGATCTCTTACCTCAAGGAAGGACATCCCCAAGAAGACATCCCAGACTCAGAGATCACCACGTCAGTACCTGAGACCTTTGTTGTTACTTCACTGTAGTTTAACTCTTGTCAAATTCTATTTTTTTTTTAAAATCTCTTTCACAGGTGTTGATCTCAAAAGAACACCCCAACACACTTCTGTATACAAATATCCACTTCAGAATATCTGTTACCTGGGAAATCCAAACCTAACCTTGTCATGTTTTCAGGCAAACAGAGCTAGAAAGTTAACTGAAGATCAGATCCTTATGCAGAAGGGAAAAGGACATCACTAACCTTTGAACTACACATCTTGCAAGAAATATATGAAAAATATTTATAATATATTGTTTGCATGGATCATTATCATTTCTATGTTCAAAACTACTGCAACATGCTACTGACTCAAGTTTATCTCTCAGCTAGTATTAGGCATAATACTATACTGTTTCACTGATTCTCTTCTATCCTGCTATTTCTTTAATCCATCACAATACTTCTTTCTTCTAGAATATAAACAAATTGATAGTAGTCGAGTCTCTTTTAAATTCAAATTATAAACACAAAGCATTCTGTGGGCATTCAATACATAACTAATAAGGCGAGTCTGTTGGCACTGTTCACAAAATATGAAGTGGCTTCAAAGAGCAAGACAAAGGAGTATTTAAACTGTCGTTTAAGACTCTGGCTTCCAATAAATGACTGATGCTCAAAGAACTTCATCACTGTCTCATTTACAGATGCAAAAATTTGGATAAATACATAATAAATAAATAATAGTTCATCTGCCTAAGGAAATATGAGATAGCTATTCAATGACTGTATGAAGTAATACATGGGGTTCATGTGCTATATTATATAAAAGGCTCCAAAAAGATAGAAGAAATCAAAATTAATTAAAGAAGCTAAGCTCTTTGGGTGGTAGGCTTAAGAATATTTTCTATTTTTAATATCTTTACACTTTCCTGAATTATCTAAAATTTCTATAAAGTCCATATTTTTTATCTTGAAATATGAAAACAACCCCCAAAATCACTAGTCCTCTTGAGGAATTAAATTTTTGGGAGAATCATAAGAGTACAGTTTTTACATCTTTATAGATAGCAAACTATAATATCTGGTCTGAAGCCACTGCACATTTACAAGCAGCAAATATGAAGGTTGTTTCAAACAGGTTTAAGAGTAAAAAGTAATGGCTGAAGGCTTCAAAGTAAATGTAGAAGAAAACCTACAGAAATTAGAAGAGCATAAATAGCAAATAGCCTAAAACTACCAACATTGCTACTGAGCATTGGAAGCACTATTACTGACAGGAACAATCGTGATTTTGATTATCAAAGCTTCATAATAGTATGCGAACTCCATTTTTGAAGGACTAGTGACATACAATTAAGAAATAGCTTTATTCAAAATATTTTTAAAACAGGAGATAAAAACTTCTGCTACAAAACACGTGGCTTTTTGATGTGACTACTTTCCTAGGTTCCCACAAAATTATTGCTTTTTACCATTCCTATTTAAGAGCCAGGTCGCCATCATTTTAAAATGTAACAAATTCTGCCAAATATTTGCTGCCTCCTACGACAGGTAGCACTGTGATTAATAAACTTAGAGTAGTTTTTAATATATATTTCTGACATGTTACAGTATAAATTTTCAATTTTATAAATGAGGTGATGTTGTTTCAAGGCAAATTTACGTTATTGTTTATCACAGCCTATATTATGTCCACAAACATTGCATGTTCATAAACTATAATGCAGACAGAGATATTACCAATAGTATATTTTGAAACTAAACAGAATACAATAGGAAAGATATCCTAATATGCTATATTTAAGAAATGCAAGCATACTAAATCTGTAGGTTTCTCCACAAATTTCACATTAGAATACATTTTGTATTTGAGTGGCTTCAAGCTGTATGATTTTAGGATATACAAATGTGCAAAGTGCATAGAAAGACAAGTATACTTATTAATTAAGTTTGCTGGTGGCAAAATGCATGGGATATTTACACTGTGGAATTTGGCTATATTCAGGGTTCAGGTTGTATTTCCTGATATACTTTTGTCATCATTTATCGTTAAATGCCAAACAGAAGTGATGCAGTAACCAAAGCCTTATCAACTATGCCAGATTCTACTACCTAAGTCTGCATTTATGATGGAGTACCTGAGCTGATAACACATGGAATTATCTAAACAACATTTGCATATTTGTGTAATTATTTTCTAAGGTTAATTAGCTCCTATAAAGCATTTCACCCTTTGAGACTGCTTACAGTGACAGGTTCACATATTTTCTGAACCACTGCCAAATTTGACAGATTTCTTTCTTCAGCTAACTTGTTGCTATAAAGTTATAAAATGAGTTCTCTTCTAATGTATACTTTATACCTATAATTCATGCTAGGTAAAGTAAACTGAAAATTTAACAAATGTAAAGGGTTAGTAAATACCCAAGATTTTAATGTCAAAACTTAAAAAAAATATTTTAGTTCATAAAATATTTTGTGATTAGTGTGCATATTTACTAACACTTTCTTTATGAATAATTAAATCTAGGATTTTTTTAACTTTAAACTAGCACAGACTTAAGTTACTATTCTCAGCTGCTGACATGTCATAGACAAACAAACGTATATTCCTCACCCACTCCAAGCTAGTACCACCAAGTGATTGATATTTACACTGGAGACATCATTAGGGAAAGAACACTAATATAAAATCATCTTCTTCAAAAGTGACAAAATGTAAAAATCAAAATTATTTATTTTAAAAGCTATGAGTTTTTATTAGGTAAAATACAGCTAAAAAATAAAAGCACAAATGGGAGAGAGATATCCAAGTTAGATGGATTTATGAAGATAGAAAAATGCAATTTACCATCTCTTATCCAACCAATCCACAGACACATGAGGAAAGAAAACTTACATTTTAAGGCATTGGCCTGTAGGGTACTCTCCCAGAAGGAGCGAAACACAAACACCATATGGCTCTAATCCAGGAAGACATGCTCAAGGAAATTCTATGCTTCAGCTTTAAATTTTTATATAATTCTGTTACTTAACACCTTTGTACATGAACAAAATGAAACTTGTACATTAGTACAGACAACAACATCTATAAGAATAGAGAAATATAAAATATATTTTATAATGTCACATGGACACAATTTTATTCCAATCCAGTTAAAATAGTTTGGATTAAAATTTATGTTTGGGCATGTTTTAAATGTGTGTGTATGTGTGTGTGTGTGTTTTTAAAGATTTATTTATTCATATAGAACTGGGGTACAGGTCAGAGATGCGGAGGGTGAGAGGATTCACCAGAGACAGCGCAGGGAGCAAAACAGGCAGATTGACGAAGTGCACTGCTGAGGGGAGCAGCGGGCGGGTCAGGAGAGGTCTGCCACACCATGTGGTCACCTCTGGGGCAGGCGGGAATCGAACTCATGCGGAAGTGGCTTAAGCTTCTCAGTGCTGTGCTTTATTTAACCCGCTGGGCCACAAGGGAGGGCCTAAATGTGTTTTTAAAAGAGTATGTGCATAGTGTTTAAAGATGACTAAAGTCTAGTGGTATCTACAAAGGTAGAAAAACTGGGTGGCTGTGAGACATACATGAGGCGGCCACTAACTCTTCAATCTCTGAATATGATACTGAATTGTATGAAGTTGCTACTATTAGCCATTTAACCTGAAAATATGGAAATTTCATAAGATTCAACCCTACACATGATGAAAATAGAAAACAGATATATAAGCTAGAAGTATTTCAAAATGGTCATTTCCTCTCTATATTTAGGTGTCAGGATATTCTTAACAGCCCGTTTTGAAGAGAGAAATTCCATGTACAGTAGTTGTCTATAAGGCTACCTGAATCAAAGGCATTTAAATGAGTACGAATGACAAAGGACCAGTACTCATAACCACATCAAATATTTTTAGATTTCAAAGGTATTTCAAACTTAATTTGTCCAAGGTACTCTTCACTGGTTTTCCAGCTCCATTACCTACTTTTTTTTTTCTTTAGTGTTCCTGATCTTGTTAAGTGGTACCTCCAGGGCTCCTCATCTTCTTAAATAGGTATCCAGTTGGAATCTAAACTCTAGAAATCATCTTTGACATCTTCCTCTAACCTTGGTTTTCATTTTACCTACCTGAATTTCTGCTCCAAAATATTTTTAGAACCCACAAATTTCTCTCAATTTCTGCTGTCGATACCCCAGCCTCACTTATCACCATCTTTTGCCTAACATACTAGCCACCTGAACTAGTTAGGCTTTCTGTCATTTAATCTTTATATGACTTTATGATATACTTAAAACATTAAAATTTACAGATTAATTATTCTAGTTGAACAATTTATAAGACATCAAACTCACATGTCTTATTCTAATCTCTGAACCCCTTTGCTATATACTACCTGTTCACAACAAATGTCTGTGATACTGAACTGATATAAAGCCCCATCTTTTTATCTCTTTGAGAGTAGTTTAAATAGCAATTAATTAGAAATTAGTGGAAAAAGTAAGTGAGCAAATTAATGCCCACAATTTATAGAAATGGTGCCAAATATTTTGTGATTGGACCATATTGCCATAAAACAGATGCAAGCTGGAATGAGGCAAAGCTGGTAGGCTTCTTAGATTCCAAAACTGTACTTCTGAATATCTGCAATAAAGTCAACACTGATGATCCCATTCACTTCTTAAAAAGTCATCCTTCCTTTCGGCTGGAACCGCCATCTTCCGGTAAGTTTACAACATGACCAACACAAAAGGAATGAGAAGAGGAACTCGCTGCATGTTCTCTAGGTAGGCCTTTTAGAAAACATGGAATTGTTCCTTTGGCCACAAACGTGCTGATCTACAAGAAAGGTGATATCGTAGGCATCCAGGGAATGGGCACTGTTCAAAAAGGAATATCCCACAAATATTACCATGACTAGACTGGAAGAGCCTATTATAATGTTACCCAGCATAAAGTTGGCATTGTTGTAAACAAGGGCAAGATTTTTGCAAAGAGAACTAATGTTCGTAATTGAGCACATTAAGTACTCTAGAGCCAAGATAGCTTCCTGAAACATGTAAAAGAAAATGGTCAGGAAAAAAAAAAGGAAGCCAAAGAAAAAGGCACATGGGTTCAACTGAAGTGCCAGCCTGCTCCACCTAGAGAAGCACACTTTGTGAGAACCAATGTAAAGGAGCCTGAGTTTCTGGAACCCATTCCCTATGAAATCATGGCATGATAGGTGTGAAAAAAGAAATAAAAGAGCTCTGCACTATAAAAATGTTTCTCAAACAAACAAAAAAAAAAGTCAGCCTTTTTTCTCCCAATGTAATTTACAATGCAGCCATAATAAAACTTTGTATCATACACTGAAGTATATTTCTAAATAGAGATATTAATTCATTTAATGCTCACAACAATCCTATAAGGTAGGCACTTTATTCTACCTATAGTCAGATGACAGGTAAAAATTAAGAAACTTCCTCAAATAGTCAGTATAGAGCAGAACTAGAATTCAAACCTTACCCTGATTCCTTATCAGCAATCTTAATCACTTTAAACTGCCTTATTAAAAAATTTAATAAGTATAAAAAATATTTTTGCTTTGCAGTAATGAATCAGACTGTTGAGGGTCTGCAGATAGATATATATAAGCGTGTTGCTTATATGATATCATGCATTGTGGACATGAAAAGAGAGTGTTGGTGAAAGAAACACTTTTCTGTAAGTTAAATATGTTCTTCCTTTACTTGAACTGCTTGTGTCACCTTCTGTGAAAGAAAATTAACCTATACTGAGATCTATTATTAATATCCTGCCTCTTATTTATCTAAGACAAGAATACGGCTAAATGAAAGAAGCTCGACAAAAACTGCATACAGTATGATTCAGCTGATAGGAAACCTAGAAAAGCTAAACTTACTGTTAAATATAAACCAGTGCTTATAGCATGATCAGAAAATGGCAGGATGGAGCTAGCTGCAAAGGGACAGAAGAGAAACTTGTTGGGGTAACAGAATTTTTCTAAGCATGACTAATGGTGATAGTCACACAATGATAAACATTTATCAAATAGCCAATTATCTACTTTAAAGTGGGTATATTTCCAGTTTATAAATTATACCTGAATAAAATTTTCACCCTGCTAAAGAAAAAACAACAATAGCACACATTTTTTTTTCCCAAGCAGGGGTCATCAAGCCTGTGCTTACTGGAACACAGTTACGCCCACTTGCTTATGCATTATTATGGCTACTTTCAACACAGAACAGTGGTGTTGAGTAGCTGTGACACAGTTCATATGACCTGCATGTTTAAATTAGTTACACACTGACATTTTATGCAAAGGTTGACAATGCGTGCTGTAAATACAGACAATCTCAGTTGCAGCCCGAATTGGCACACTAAGTACACATTATATACCTGATATCATTATCTCCTAAGGTCCGTAAGAACTACAGTGAAATATTTTTTTTTTCCTAACAAAGATGTAAATCCACAAGGCCGAGAAGGGAAGAGAAAATAAAGTGACATTTTTGGAAATGGATAACAGAGAATAGTAACTGATGTAGCAGATCTGAGAAAATTCAATCCCAACCTGGCAGTAGAGAAAGGTGAAAACAAACTCCATTTATATTACAAAATCCACCAAAGTACAGGGATAGTTTTTTATGTACTTCTGGGATTGAGGGAGAGTGGGAAATGTGGTAAAATGAGACTGTTTGCAAAGTAGTTATTTTTCTCTCTTCCATTTCATGCAATTTAGGAAATATCTTTCTGCAACCTAATAGGAGAGATTTTTGAAATGGTAACTGTTACCATTTTTGAAATGGTAACTGTTAATTGGTATTAGTTTCTGAAGAAACAAAAAATAGGGATTAAGTAACCTGATCCAAGTAACAACTTGGATGTGGAAAGTCAGGACTTATTTTCCCTCACTTCCCCTATCTTCATCCCTTTTAAACAAAGGTAGTCAGACTCTCAAGTCTTTAGGCAAAAAATAAAACTCTTCTTTAGGAAATGAAGACAAATGTTCTAGAGTTATAGTGGATAGAGAAAAACAAATACTCACTGGTTTTATTTATATGTAGATTCTAAAAAAACTAAACTCTCAGAAACAGAATGGAGGTTGGTGGTTGCCAGAAGTAGGGGAAATGGGTGAAGGTTATCATGTTATTATTTCCAGTAATAAGATGAATACGTTCTGGGAGTTTAATAAACAGCATGGTGACTACAGTCAATAATGTTTTAGTTTATATTGTAAAGTTAGTAAGAATGTATATTTTATTCTCATCATACATAAAAAAATGTGTTTTGTGAGGTGCTGAGTGTCTTAACTAACTTTATTGTGGTAACCATATTGCACCTTATACATGCATAAAATCATCAGTTGTACAACTTAACAATGCTGTGTATCAAGAAAATTGGGAAAAATTCCAATATATATATATAAAAAATACAGGCATAGTGGTATGTTCAGGACAAAGTTTCCAACAAATAGACTATTCTGATTACTACATGCAGTTCAAACATGTTAAGTTCTACCACTATATTTAAAGGTTCCAATTAGCTTTTCTATCCTTGATAAACATGAAGTACAAAACATTATTAGAAATATGAAGAAAGCTTATAATGCAAAATATAAAGGCCAGAATTTATGAAGGCAACTTGTAATAAACAGAGAATGGAGAAAGAAGAAAATGTCAAATACTGTCATTTAATCTTTGGATCAGGAAGAGTACACATGTATAAAACAAGAATGAAGGTGTTATTAAAAAGGAAAATTCAAATAACTAAAAGAGCTCTTGAAAACTGAAACTAAAACAGCAGAAATGCTCAAAGGACTAATAAAAATGCTTGAAGGACTAAATGACTACGTGAAAGAAATCCAGAAGCAAAAAGAAAATAAATAAAAGTAATAAACAATTAAGTTCAAAAGAGTTATCATCCAAAAAATGTTCTAGAAAGAAAAAGAGAAGAAAGTGAACAATGAAATATATAAAGAAATTTCTCAGAATTAGCTGCTATGTTGAAAAGGCTGAAGCATCCAGTATAACAAATGGAACTATCAATATAAATGTATGTCATTGTGATATTTAGAATGCAGAAATAAAGAAAAATTTAGAATGTAGAAATAAAAAGAAAATAGTCTCAAGAATGAAGAGTGAAAGATTGGTATTTAGAATAAGTTGCAACGTAAGTACCAAGAAGTTGACAAAAACTCTTTAAAATTCAAAGGAAAAATAATAACCAACTTATTTCATTCTATACCCCGTGAAATATCATAAAATACTAAGCATATGATAAAGATCTTCTCACATACACAAAGAATTTATATCTCAAATCCTCTTCTACAGAAACAACTGTAAGATGCCCTCCTTCACAGTAAGAAAGAATCCAAGAAAGATGAAGACATGAACTGCAGGAACAGAGAAATAACACAAAAAAGTAACAAAAAAGAATCTTTAGGAAAAATGCTGAAGGAAGGTGCCAGATGATACCTGAATTATCAGATGTAGTGGCAAATCAGCTGGTTTAAAGTGTGATTCAAGAAACAGATCAGAGGTCGCTATCACTAGGACCCCCACTGTCACTGAGTTTGTGTGGAATGCAAACAACTGAAAAAAATAAACAGGCAAAGTACACAAAAAAACCTTTCAGACTCTGAAGACTGTGGTGGCTATCAGCAGAGGGTGGGGAGGTTCTAGAGGAATCAGGTTAGTACTGGAGCATATGGGGAGGCAAGTACAGCATGTGCACATTTGAGGTGCAAAGGTATATTTACAAGTTTACATATCTTTGCAAATGAATGGAAAAATCAATGTTCTACTGATGAAAAATAAATGCTACATAAATATACAAGGATTAATGACCTAATGAGGCAGACCTAAATTTGTGTTTCTATTTGGCATTTTCAAACTACATGTTTGCTGACATGTATATTTGTCTTCTGTTCATGGTGTTGCTGTTTCAGCTGAGAACACTCACTAGATATCACTAGAGTGCATTTTGACCAACCTGTATGCTACAGATAAATGATGAAACTTAAAAAACAGGAAATACAGGGTCCTCTCTGGTGTCACAGTATGTTAAAGCACAGCACTATGAAGCCATCACAGGCACTGAGGCACAAGTTCAATCCCTGGCCAGGGAGCTGACCCACATGGCGAGGCAGACCTCTCCTGACCCACCCACTGCTCCCCTCAGCAGTGTACTTCATCAGCGGCCTGTTCTGCTCCCCACTCTGTCTCTGGTGAATCCTCTCAACCCCACACTTGACCTGTACCCCAGTTCTATATGCATAAATAAATAAATAAATAGATAGATAGATAGATAGATAGATAGATAGATAGATAGATAGATAGATAGATAAATAAATAAATAAAAAGGAAATACACACTCCTACTGGCCATATTCCACTGCCCCTAAATTCTCATGGGGCAGTGTTGGGGAGGATGCTATAAATATTCATGAAAGTTGAAGTCAGAATAAGATACAATGTCTGCTCAGTTTCTCTGCCACTAGGAGCTTTCATTAAACACTAGTAATATTTATCTTTCCTTATACAATTAGGTCTGCACTCAATATTTCACATTGAATAATACATTATTTAAGAACACATACAGGAATGTGTGTAGCTTTACTGATATTCTACCCAGCACACCAAATTCCCACCTATGTTCAAACAGGAGCATCCCATTGCTCCAGCTGCTGAGTGGTACTGGCAGACAGCTCTTGTAATGAGGTTTTTCCAAACCCCTTTCTCCTATCATTGATTTAAGGGGAAGACAGCTAGCTGGCCCATGATTTTGCCTCCTTTTTGGAGGGGAGATGTATCTAATGAACAGCTAATGCTAAGGATTAAGTGCCTGATCCATTTGCCCTGATTTTGGAAAACTATGTAGGTCTACCCATGCTGTGAGAACAAAGTGATTTCTTTAACTTCTCTATAGATGTTAATCTTTAAGTTTATCAAGTAAATCTCTCTCATGTTAATCTCTACACTAGATCCTACTCCCCAGGAAATCTAACCTGTGACTGCTAATTCCAATGAGTTGTCTTAAAAAGTTGACTCTAAAATAGAAATTTTGCAGGGGGATTACTTATCCACCAGTTGACTAGCAGTTAAGACCTCAAGAGCAATAATACATGAAGTGCACCGCTTAGTCCTGGCATGCAGGAGCTGTGTGACTTAAAGGTTTTCACCAGTGATGAACTGGAAGTGAATACTGTTAGGCAAGAATAAAATAGAAGGTCCATATATTGACACTGAAAAGTACATCATTATGAGGGCTATAGCATTGACTATTTCCAAGGCAACAGATGCTTTTGGAGAAAGACAATGAAAGCTGAGAGTGATTAAACAGTACAAGAAAAAGTGTGAAAACCAAAGAGTACATAAGAGGCTCTCATCTTCTGCAGCATGAGGACAAAAATAACTATGGAGGGCCCTCCCGGGTGGCACAGCAAGTTAAAGCACTGCACCAAGAAGCTAAAGCCACTTCCCCAGGAGTTTGATCCCCACCTGTCCCGGAGGTGATCCACATGGCGTGGCAGACCTCTCCTGACCCGCCTGCTGTTCCCCTCAGCAGTGTACCTTGACGGTCTGCCTGTTGTGCTCCCCATTCTGTCTCTGGTGAATCCTCTCACCGCTCCTCCACCTCTGTACCTCAGTTCCGTAAGCACAAATAAATAAATCTTTAAAAAATATATATCCAAGGAACAGAACCAGTACACTTCACAGAGAAGCAGGGTGCCAGAGGAAGCTGAATTCTCAATCCTCGCAGGTCTATAATATAGATTAGGGTCCTGATTTAGGAGTGGGACTCTGAAAAATGAAATGGGGGAATTTCCAGATTCCCTTGGGCCTCAGGGTCTGCAGAAGTAGCTCACAGCTCTCAGTAGAAAGCTACTGCTCTCCCTATGCTTGAGCATAATGCAGAAGGCACTGCCTTTGCTAGACAACATGTGCTTCCTCTACCCTGCTCTCACTTTCAGTTCTGCTCTAACCAAAAAACTAGAATTAAGTTACAATATAACCTAGCCAGGTAAGTGTCGAATTTCTTAAAGAAGGAAAAGGGCTATAATTTGAAGAGTTAGCATGGCTTGATCAGTACATACAGGCAGGGGCAAGAAAAATGCATATGGAACTGAATTCTGAATGTACTAGATTAAGGAGGACAGACACTGAGAGGAATAAGGGAGAGTTTACAATATGTAAGTACTCTTCCATCATACAGGATTTAACACTTGTCTAAATGTTCTACTGTGGCATTAACACATTATCATAAACTTAGTGGCTCAAAAAAACACCAATGTGTTTCTGGTGTTATCGTGTAGTTCTGTATATTGGAAGTCAGATCTAGGTCTTACTGAGCTAAAATCAAAGTATTCTTCTTAGACACTAGAGGAAAATTCCTTATCTTACCAGCTTCTGAAGGATACACATTCCTTGGCTTGTAGTCCTCTTTCCCACTGAGAAGTCAGCAACCTCACATGTCTCTGACCTTTCCTCCACAGTCACATCTCCTTTCCAACTCTACTTCTGCCTCTATCTTCCATTTTTAAGAACACAAGTGTTACATTGTGCCTACCTGTATAATCTAAATTGATCTCTCAATTTTAAATCCCTTAAACTTTGCCTTATTTTTTTTCATTGAAGTAACACTGCAATGTAATACTATATAAAATTCATGTGTGTATCGTTGAGAGTCAACATGTATATATACTGCATTAAGTTCACCACATAAAGTCCAAATCTATCCCTTGCTACACCACTGTCCCCTTTATCTTCCTTCAGTTGTTCCTCTGTGTAACCACTGATCTTGTAGTCCAGTTTTTTTTTGTTTGTTTTATTTAATTCACCTGCTGTATGCTTCTCTATAAACCACATATAAGTGAAATAATATACTGTTTCTGACTTTTTCACTATGCATAATTTCCTCTAGAAATATACACGGTATTACAAATGGCACAATCTTTTTTTTTTTTTTTTAAGCTAAATAGTATTCCATTTTGTATATATGCCACCTCTTTCTTCCTGTTTGTCAACTGATGGGCAATTAGATTATTTTCAGTTCTTGACATTATAGATAGTCCTACAATAAAGAGAGATGCATATGTATTTTCTTGAGCAATTTTCCTACTGCTTTTTACAATAACTACAATAATTTATAATCCCACCGAGAGTATGTAAGGGTGCCCTTCTACATCCTCTCCAATACTTACTTCTTGTGTTTTAGAGAACAGCCATCCTCACAGGTTCAAGATGATACCTCGTTGCTGTTTTGATTTGCATGTCTACTACTAAAAGATCATCCATATGCTTACTGGTCTATGTCTTCTTTGGGAAAAAAATCTATTCAGAGCCTCTATATGGTCCTTACCCTTAATTCCATCTACAAAAATGTCTTTGCCATGTAAAATACTATATATAGATTCCAGGGATTAAGATGTGGGCATCTTTGAAAGCCACTACTGTGCTTACCACATCTTAGCAAGAATTCTGGGAGAAGGTGCTAATTCCTTTGTACCATCTCTCTTAGAAGCTTGAAGAAAGTAATGACCCATAGTAATTGAAGATCTCTGTCAAATATCACTCACTAGAAAGTCCATCACAGAAGTAGCAACAAGCAATGAAGAAGACTAAGAATTTGACTAATTTATGTATATTGGCCTTTGTAGTTACCTATCTCAATGCTGGTACAACACATGAGTAAAGAAAGTGTAGGGTCCTCGCTGGGTGTGCAACAGATTAGAGCATAGCACAATGAAGCGATCCACAGCCACTACTGTATGAGTTCAATACCCTGCCAGAAAGCTGACCCACATGGCATAGAAGATCTTCCTGCCTCTCCTGCTTTTAACAGCATTGTTAATTTTGTACAACATATGCAGGCAAGCATATGTTGTACAAAAATTAACAATGTTTTATATATATATATATGTGCATTTATATATATAAATCTATGTCTGTTAATCTTAGGAAAAAATTATTTTTTACAATTAAAAGCTGTGAATGAATGAAGACATTAAGGAATAAGTTAATATAACCAGTGTTTACCAAATATGGTTTTTTATGAAGAAATAATAAAACTTAATAAAAAAGCTTTCACTTTGCCCTAGTTGGTTTTTAAGTTTAATGAAAACAATGTATTTTAAAATGATTCTATTGCAGCAAAAACATTTTATCTGTGGCAAACTTAGATTTCTTTCTTTGTTATCTAAACAGTTAAACTAAGAACACATTTTAGTAAAATCACAAATTGGTATTTTTTATTAGAAGTTCTGATTTTAGAACAGGGTTACAACTTTATTGTCCATTACAAAACACAAATACAGAGAGACTAAATGAGAAAGTAAAATTCTAAATATGAATCAAGGACTAGCTCTTATTATTAATCATCATTATAGATGTTAATATTTACTAGATGCCTACTACTTACTAGCTTCAGATCAGCCACTTCATATATATCAAGTCATTCAATCTTCACAATCACTGTGAGTTAGGTACTATTATGATCCCCACTGCATGGAGGAATAGGTACAGAGAGGATGAGTAGTTTATCTAAGGTCATATAGCTAATTGGTACAAATCAGAATTAGAACACAGAATGTTTGAATTGAAAATTCATCTTTTAAACCCTGTTATATGATAACTTTCCTTCTAAATTCTCTATCTTCCATAGTATCTGCAAGCTGACTTGTACAAAGATCTGAAATTTTTACTTGTACTTAAATGCTGACAAGAAATATAATTTATTGGGGGGATTCAAATACAGTGGGAAGGGAGACAAGTAAAAATAAATGGGTGACATGAAATTAAAGTTTCTGCACAATGAAAGAGCAATAAATAAAAGAACAGACCCCCCGCCAAATGGGTATAACACACATAATACCAACAAGGGACTAATATCCAAGGTCTACAAAGAATTCACTAAACTAAAATAACAAAAAAAAACCAATCAAAGAGAAGCTCTAAATGGGCAGAAAGATCTAAACAGACACTTCTTCAAAGGTGAAAAAGCAGAAAAGCTAGATAGGCTCTTCTCAAAGACGACAAATAGATGGTCAATAGGCACATGAAAAAAGTATTCACCATCACTTATCTGGGAAATGTAGTGCAAAAGCATAATGAGTATCAAATCACCTTACACCCATGACAATGACCCATATTAAAAGGTCAGAAACAGGGGTCCTCTCTGGTGGTGCAGTGGGTTAAAGCACAGCACTAAGAAGCTACAGCCACTTCAGCATGAATTCGATTCCTACCTTGGAGGTGATCCACATGGCAAGGCAGACCTCTCCTGACCCTCCCGCTGCTCCCCTCAGCATGTACTACATTCACTGGCTGTTCTGCTCCCTACTCTGTCTCTGGTGAATCCTCTCACTGTCTCTGCATCTCAGGCCTATACCCCAGTTCTGAATGCATAAATAAATAAATCTTAAAAAAAAAAAAAAAGAAAGATCAGAAATAACAAGTTCTTGAGAAGGTGTCGAGGAAAGAAACTTCGACACTGTTGTTGAGGATGTAGACTGGCTCAGTCTCTGTGGAAAACGGTGTTGCAAGTTTCCCCAAATATTAAAATGAGACCCACCACATGATCTCACAATCTCTCTCCTAGGTATCTGACTCTAGAAGACAAAACCACTAAGTCACAAAGACTTTTGCACTCTTATGTCCATTGCCCCACTATTTTTAATAGTCCAGCTATGGAAACAACCTAAGTGCCCAACAATCATGAATGGATAAAACCAGAGAACACAGACAAAATCAGACCAAAACAAACCCTTAACATCTGCCTATACAGAAATGAAGCCTCCAGCAGCAGAGGAGGACAAGAGGGAGGGGTCTCGATGGACAAGGGTGGGGTATGGTTTGAGTTTTGATTGTAGGCAGTCTTACAACATATACTTATAGAGGTATGAGTCAATCATCCTAAAACATATCCAGTGCTGGAAACCAATAATATTTCAACAAATAAAATTAAAAATATGTAATCTAAAAAAGTCTAAATACTTTAAATTATAGGACATTTCACTTCTATTAGCAACATTATCAAATCATTGAGACTAAAATCATCCAATTAAAAAAAATGAATGAGTACACCCAATACACACATTCAAGCACTCCACTTGCCTCACTTCATTTCCTTGTTCTCTCTGGCATCACTCATCAAAACACACTTCTCTATAGAGTATGTATAGAGAGTGTAACAAGTGAGGATTCTGAAAATTGGAACTATGATGTGTAATAAAGTATGGTTAAGTATCAAATTATTAGTATATAAACTATTTTAAGCTGATGAGTGATAAAATAAAGCTACAGACATTTTAGGAAGCCAATCTCAATTTTAGAATAACAATTTTAACAAAAGCCTCTGAAAAATTCTGACATGCTTTAAGGATTATTAGGAATAAACTGTCACATGGTGACCTTGCTGGCTTCTAACTCCTCTAACAGTATTTGGAAGTGCATTGTTTAAAATCAATAACTAATTAACAAAGTACAAAAGAAGTTGCACTGTTTCCTTAGCTCCTTGTTAAAAATGGCTTTTGGCAGCACATGGGCAGAAAGGTCGCTTTTATGACATCTCCAGGAGCCTTTCAACACCCTGCCTCTGTCAGATTAAATTACTTTTAGCAATTAATTGTCATAAGTTAAAACAGAAGCACATTTGTTACAGCAGGCTGTCATTATGACACGGTGAGTAGTTGTTTTGATATAAATTTCTTCCACTGACCTTCTATCATATCTTAATTTTTGTGGTTGACCTAACTGGAAGATTGGGACCATGTCTTAACTCAAACAGCACAGGGCAAACGTTGGGGGTCTTGGAATATGACACAAACAAGTAATTGAAATAAATTTTCCAAGATAGTCTTAAAAAGCTGGGGTTATAAAATAAGGGAATGTATAATTTGGAAATTAAACTTAAAACTTAAAATTATACATGATTAACAACAGAAATACAGAGTGCAACAAAAATCCAATTTTCTATTGAGTTCATAAACATGAGATCTTGAGGTTACTGTCACTTTGTACTATAAGTAAATTACCAGTACAAAAAAAAAAAAATGACAGACTTAAATGCTTCATCTTTTTTTTTTTTTTTAAGATTTATTTATTTGTGCATACACAGAGGATCAGGGGCGGTGAGAGGCTTCACCACAGACAGAGTGGGAAGCAGAACAGGCACTGCTTCCCACTGCTGAGGGGAGCAGCGGGCGGGTCAGGAGAGGTCTGCCACGCCATGTGGTCACCTCAGGGGCAGGCGGGAATCGAACTCATGAGGAAGCGGCTTTAGATTCTCCGTGCTGTGCTTTAACCCGCTGTGCCACCAGGGAGGGCCTAAATGCTTCATTTTTATGAAGCTTACAAGAATTCCATATAGGAAGAAATTATATTAAACATTTACTAGTAAAATGTAGAGTTGGGGGTCATAGGAAGGTGAGTATAAAGCAAGCTTATATTTCTTTATAATGATCACAGTTTTTTACCATTAGAAGTTCCTCAGAAACTCTCCTACTTAAACTACAATAAGCAAGATACTTGGAAAGCTTCCATAATCTGGCTATCGTAAATAGTGCAGTAATCAATAAAAGAGGGCATATTTCCTGTCAAATTATGTAACGTTTTGGTAGATAAATAGAAACTAAATTCATGGGTCATGTGGAAGGCCTTTTTTTTTTTTTTTTTTTTTAAATTGAGAAACCTGCACACTGCTTTCCATAGGGACTGAAGCAGTCTACCTCCTATCAACAGTGTAAGCAGGCTCCTTTATCTCCACATTCTCACCAACACTTTCTATTTTTTATTTTTGTTTTGATGTGGGCCATTCTCACAGGTTTGAGATGGTATTTCACTGTTGTTCTATTTGCATTTCCCGGAGGGTATATAATGACTGGCATTTTTTTCATGTGTTTGTTGCCAATCTGTATGTCTTTGGAGAAGTGTATATTTAACTCTTCTATTTTTTTTTATTAGGTTACTTGTTTTCTCTTTTTGTTGAATTTTATGACTACTTGGTAGATCTTAGATATCAGCCCCTGTTGGATGTATGGCCAGTAAATATATTTTGCCATTTATTAGGATGGCTTTCTGTTTTAGTGACAGTTCTTTTGTGGAGAAACTTTTTAGTTTGATATAGTCCCAAATTGTTGTTATTGTTCTTTTGCTTATGTTTTCTTTGCTGTTGGAGATCAAACCACAAAGAGGTGTCTGGAGTCAACAACATAGAGTATTTTGCCTGTTTTCTTTATGTATTTTATGGTTTCAGGTTTCATATCTAAATCTTTTATGCATTTTGGTATGGGTTGCATTTAATATATATGTTGTTGTAGGTAGAATGGCCATTTTAACTATGTTAATGCTTCCAACACATGAGCAAGGAATATCCTATTTCTTTGTGTTTCTATTTCTTTTAACATTGTATTTATTATAGCCTTCTGTGTAAAGATCCTTTACCTTCTTTGTTAAGTTTACTCATAGGTATTTAATTCTTTTTGATGTAATTGTAAATGGGATTGTTTTCTCGATTTCTCCTCATCCAGGTCAGTATTTGTAAATAGAAAGACCACTGATGTTATAATATTGATTTTTTAGCTTGCCAGTTCGCTGAACTGATTTATTATTTCAATTAGTTTTTAGTGGAGTCGTTAGGATTCTATATGTACATTGTCATGTCACCTGCAAATAATGGTAGATTTACTTCCTTTTTATAATTTTCTTGCCTAATTGTTCCATCTAGAATATCCAATACTATGCTGAATAGTAATGTTGACCTGGACATCAGATCATAGCTGAAAATTTTCCATTTTATACCACTGAGGATGTTAGCTGTGGTTCTGTCATGCATGGATTTTATGAGGTTGAGGCATGTTCCATCTATCCCCACTTTTTTAAGGGTTTCATCAAAAATGGATGTTGAGTTTATACAATGCTTTCTCAGCATCTACTGATACAACCATATGATTTTTACTTTCCTTTTATTGATGTAGTGAATCATGTGCCTTAATTTTCATGTTTATCTTCCATCACTTTGTGACTGCGTTTTAGAGATTTGTTTTTTCTCCACAGTATAGCTTACTCCTTGAGGAAACTGGTTGTTAGTTTTTGTTTTTCTTCCCATTATTTGATTTCTAAATATTATGGGTGCAGAGTTTCTATTTTTTCAGTAGATGGCACTGTATGTCAGGGAGAACTATTTTGTAACTGTGTCTTATGAGTGGGGGGAGGACATGTCTTTGGGGCATTTGATTGGGTGGACCCATGTTCAGGTCACTTCCTGGAAGCCACCAAAGTTGCAATGGTATTTGCAGGGCATCTACTACAGGTCTGTCCTCAGAACCCTTCCCACCTGAAACGTAGCCTGAGCTGATGTATGAGGAGTCTGCTGTGGTTGGTTGGACCAACCTATATGTCTATATGCCTATATCTCAATACAACTTTTGTCATTAATAATAGTACCACTGACATAAGAAACTGTATAATTTTGCTTAATCTCAGATATAATCTACATTTACATATAAACTACTTGGACTTAACATGTCCATAAGAAACACCTACCAGATCCAGAAATTATCTTTGTAACATAGTCCAGTAAAATCCTTTTGCTATAAGTGATTTTCTTCCTAAATGAACTCCTTTTATAAAACAGTAAACATGGGTTGAATAGATTGCATACACTTCTTTAATAGAAAAAATATGTTTTTCACTGTCAAAAATTTATAACAGTAAAATAGAAAAATCTAAGTTCCTCTTTTTAATATGACTAAAACTAGTTTTGATGCATTTTTTTAAACAATGTGAAGTTCTAATTCTAATATTAAGGTTTTATCAGATGGTTTTAATGTTGTGTATATGTGTGTGTGTGTGTGTGTATCTTTATCAATCCATCATTACAAAGCTCTGGAAATACTGTTATTATCATCATTATGATAAAAACATGAAACTCTGGCCCAGAATATTTAAGACTTCCTAAAAAAATAATATTGGCTGTCAAAAAAAAAAGTCAAAATATTTAAGAAGTATTAAATATAATATTATCTTGGATGACAGAGACCTATAATCTTTCTCCTTATCACTTTCTGAGGGACAAAAAAATTTCTGAAATTTTATAGAAAAACAACAAACAGGACATTTGGTAAATGATATTAAAGTTTTTAGTATAAAAACATCTTTTGTATAAGCAAAAATTAGGGTCTTGATAAATGACCATTAAGATTAGAATTCAAAGCTAATTATATCTGTTTTCATGAGTTTCCTAAATTATCTAAATGAGTCACTAATTACAACTTACTATTTTTCAAGGAAAAAAAATCAACGTTTACTTCTAGTATTACAAATAAAATTAATATTACAAATAAAATTAATATTACAAATAAAATATTACAAATAAAATTAATATTATGAGTTTAAGTACCCAAAGCAGTAATTTCATGCTCTAAACAAGTAATTCTAAATATACAATTTCATAATGTCTAGAAATGCACATATATAATTTAAATTGAAATGAATGAGTCTATAGTGGAAATATCCAAGTCACTTAGTAAACATTTTACATTTTCTGGCTCTGGTACACGTGAGAGGTGCAGATGGAAGTGCTGTATCCATTAATAAAAACATCGTGTACATATGTGAGTACTGGGCTGCTTCAAACACCAAAGAAGGATAGAGGGGCGCCACATGCTGATTGGCTGAAAACAAGCAAACTTACCTAAAGATCAGCTAAAATCAGGTTAGGGATAAAAAAAAATCACCTAAAGTAATTAGGAGTCAATTATGTAAGCGATTCAGACTTTCTTCATTCCTACCTGCAATAACTCCAAACTTCTATGCTGTTAAGCAGTCACACATCCCAGATGGGCATTTTGGACTTAAGCAAAAATAATGTGTGAAGGCAAAAATAATTAGGAGAGAATGTAGGTTCTGTTTTCTATACCCAATAAAACTACTCATTACAACTCCCTAACAATAGTCTTTTAATAAACTGCTGCTTGTAGAAAATACTATTGGACTTTTATCATCAAAACTGCCTTGCAATTCAAGATCCATCTATCCATTCACTTGTATGCATGCATGCTTGCATTTATATATATATATA
>NW_004567108.1:24204297-24220187 GCF_000260355.1 Condylura cristata | reverse complement strand
CAAGACAGGAGAGGTCTGCTGCGTCATGTGGGTCACTTCCAGGGCTGGGGATTGAACTCACACTGAAGCGGCTGTGGCTAGCTTGCAGTGCTGTGTCCTAATCTGTTGTGCTACCAGGGAGGGCCTGTATGCATATATTTTATGTACACAAAGAATAATAATAGAGATCCACTAGAAAATGTTCAGTATTGGCCAACTAGTATAGTGGGAAGCACAGACTTTGCAGTCAGATTTATTCTCAGACCCTGATCTAGTTACTTTTATTAAGTATATAACTATAAGTCTATTTACATCACATCCCTGAGACACATTTTACATATTTACAAAGTCAGGGTGATACACAAGAAGACTTGAGGAATACACTGACAAGAACTAAGAAACCAAAATGGAGACATCCTAGCCTGAGTGTCCAAAACAGAGTAGGGAAGTTGTTGAGAGGTCACAGTGCTTCCTGGCATATTCATGTATATCCAGATACTTCTATATCCTTCCTAGAAGAAACAGCCTGTCTGCCACAGACACCCAAGATTGAAACTGAGAGAGTCACCATTCCACTAACTTTTCACCAAATTTGTACATCACTGTACCTGACGTGATGAATCAGAACCTGGCTGACCTGAAAACTAATTTGTATAGAGGACTTGCATGAGAATTGTCCCACCCTTTATGTATGCATGTTCCACCTCAGGCAATGCAGAATAATACTGAAGTGTTTCTTGGGTCTGTGTATCCCAAGCTGCATTCTTAAACCTTAATTTAAATAAATTAATCAGGTTTTGGTTTCTTGATTAAAAACATGAAAAAAGAAAAACAGGAAAACTGCTTCAAACTAGAAAGATTCACAAGGGATCTCACTAAGGAAGGCAGCAATTGGCCCCTTTTTCCCAAGAAGGGAATAGAGGTTTGTAGAAGTACAAGTACCAACACTCATGACTGAACAGAGAGAGTATGGTTAATCCAACTGTAGGCCCAGACAGTTATTGTAAGATATTATCTTAGTTCAGAAATGGTAAGTTATAAACAGATGCAGCTCAGATTGTAAGTCAAAGGTATTATAATTATGACTAACTTTACTGAGTGAGTACATACTATTTGCACAATCCTATACACAGTGCAGACACCAGTATCCGGCTCTTCGCCACTACAGAATCAGTCTAATACCAAGTAATATAAGTATATACTAGAGAGACAGTGTCAGTAATAAAACAAAAAAGCAGTAAAGAGTTAGTAGAATATGGTAGTAAATAAGATAACAGCTGGGTTGTAGGAGTAAATATCTGTGTTCCCCTGGGATGCAAGGAGCCACCCATATTAAGGAAGAGGAACGGAATGAAAATTGGAGTTGCCAAAACCAAAAATGGCTAAATGATTCTCCAGGGTTTTCTATTGTTGGAAGAGAATAGGAGAAAACAATTTATAATTCTCAAAACATCTTCAGTTCAGTGAAGAGTTCTTAGTGGTGTTGAGACTAGTGAAACATTTTTAAGTCCATGTCAGAAGAGTTAAAAATGGATTTGGGCCCTCCCTGGTGGCACAGTGGGTTAAAGCACAGCAGTAAGAAGCTAAAGCCATTCCCGCATGAGCTCGATACCCCTGCCCAGGAGGTGATCCACATGGCACAGCAGACCTGTCCTGAGCGCCCCCCCAACCCCCTCCCCTCAGCAGTGTACTTCGTTGATCTGCCTGTTCTGCTCCCCACTCTGTCTCTGGGGAATCCTCTCACTGCCCCTGCACCTCTGGCCTGTACTCCAGTTCTGTATGCACAAATAAATAAATCTTTAAAAAAAACAAACTGGATCTGTTCTGATTTTTCTATTTGAGTTTACATAGCTGCTCGTATTACTAGTTTTATGTTATCTATCACATCAACTGAAAAAATGATTCTTAAGCAGATCTTGTAAACTATCTTATTTTATTTTAGAGAATTCAAGTACTTTATGTACTCGTGAAGAGTTTGTTAAAAGTTTGTTGGTTGTTTTCCTTTCATGTTAAATGAAAACATTAAAATAAAGAAACTGAGAAATGGTATAGCAAATTAATGATTATTTTTAACTATTGCTTTAGGAGTTTTACAAAATACAAATACTAATGCTAATAATAATAACAATCTATCAGAGACTCTGGTTCTAAGGGAACCACTTTCCTTTTGACTTCATGGGGAGCCACTTCAGTTAGAGGACATTCCTATTTTCTGAGCCCCACTCCTTGCTTTTTCCTTCCCCTAAGCAGAGTGACTTAGCTGACTAGCGCATCTGGATGGAGGAATGAATATGCTCAACTCTGGGCATTTTTCAGATGCACGTGCAGGAAGGGTGGACTACAGCTTTCCTGCCATCATGTGATGGCCAAGGGAGACATTTGGAGGCTGAAAGTTAATTTCAGGGGCAAATATGATGAAGTCCCTAGACAGATGGAAGCCACATTTTTACTCACCTCTAGCAATTAGTAAAGTTGGTATTTTGACCTCCTTTTGTCTGATTCTGAAGATTTACTGCTCACTGGTTTCCAAACTTGGGTTTGGAAGGATAAGACGGGTATTATTTTAGGACAGGCTGCCAAAAGTTTCAAGAGTTAGAAATTTTGGGAATTGGATTTTTTTCTCAATTTATTTTGAACTTAAGAAGACAGGATGTACTTGGGGCTTTGGAGTCTAAAGACTACATAACATATACTAAAGTTACTTTATATATGCTAGCATTCATTTTTCAGACAAAAAAAAAGTCAGGCACAGTGAAGTTAACTTATTTGAGGTAGAACTATATTAAGTGGAAAGGCTGAAATTCAAACTAAGATTCAACAGACTTGGCATTTTAATCTCATCTCCATATATCTTTCTGCAATGGGTATGATTCTGAATATCGTTCAGATGCTAGCTACCAAAGATGGCTATAGGTTTTAAGTTCAATTGTAAATGACTTAATGAGTTAATAAAGTTAATGACAACAGGTTTTTAAGATCAACTGTAAAAACATAAATGCTTTCAAGTGTAGAAAACATTTAAAATAAGTTAAAAGCTAAATTTATTATTGCTTTTATTCCAGTTATATTTTATTTTAAAAGATTTTGACTAAGAGAGAAAAAAAGGGCGGGGGGGGGGAAGATGTTGTGTAGTTGGGGTACTCAGTTTCTGAGGGAAGCAAGATCCAGTATGAACAGCAGCAACCCCTGGTGGTCTAAGGAAAAAAAATAGTGTATCTACAATTATGGGGTAGAAATATGTTTTTAAAAAGAATATATGTACATATTTAGCCATTTGACTCAGTTCTCAACCCAACACATTAAAAAACAGATGCTTTAAAAAATGATCTGTTGGCAAGATGCTTGTTAAAATTTTATCAGTTGAAATATTAAAATTCATTATGAATTAATTAACACATTATATAAAAATAAAATGTTTTTGTTTCATCGTTTTACAAAGTACTATAACCAGTGGTGATTAACACTGGGAATTTTGTGTGTCTTGATATGTGTTGCTCAAGAAGAAACTAAATTTATAGGATTACCAGTAAATTGATGACATTTTCTGTCTTCACTCTTGAATTTAGTTGGCAGATGTTTTCAAGAACAAAAAATTCCATCTTATTACAAAACATATTAAGCAGGCTTTCCTGCCAGGCATGTCTGACATGATGTTTATTGCCTAGACCAAATCAATCCCCTTAATAAGCCGTAATATATGCCAGAAAGTACATTATTTCATAGTTAAGGAAAGTTGCCACATGAAACAGTAACTACTTTGATCTCTCAAACTGCTCTTCATCTATCAGAAATGTGCTATATAATCCAATATCAGTCATGTCTATTTATACTTGTTTAGTACCAAAAAATTATACTTTGTTAGCTTTTAAGTTTTAGACTCCTACTATGTCTCTTCCGGTGTACATCAGAGATATGCAAATGTCTGAAAAGAGATTTTTGGCTATTTTTCTAGATGCCAAAAAGAAAAGTCAAATACTTGAATAGACTAGAAAATAAAATTGTTCCAGAAATTAAAAAAATCATTGATTGTACTATAAATAAATTGAACTTGGTTGCTAGAACACCAGGTAGAAGTAATTCCAGTGGCATTAGCAGAGAACACAGCCTTTACTAATACTGTGGACATAATTCAAGTCAGAACATTAAAAACATATTTTTAAAAGAAAGCTTCAGCTTATCAAAGTTGGCTGTTTCAATTGCAAAAATTCACATGAATGATGAAAAAAATTAGTCAGGAAACGAGACACCAAATATCTTGCATTTAAAGGAGTAAGATTTTTGATGGATGTCAACAAGCAATCAACCCATAAATATTTGAGTAACTTCAATGTGTAATGCCAGGCTCTGCCAAGTTTCCTGTTCTGTAAAAGTCTCCTCCACATTTGGGTTTTAACTTATGTGGCTATGTAACTACTTTTCCACCATCACCCCTAGTAATATATATATATATACATATATATACACACATATATATTTATTTTAATGTGCTAGACTCTAATCCCACTTCCATATTTCTCATCACCTTAGCCCACAGCCAAATCTCATCTTCAGGAAGAGATAATGAAGCAGTTTCAAAACAAGATTAGACAGATCAGCAACAAGTCAGTTCTGCTTTTATAGCACCTATCTATTGTAAAGTTCTTTTAAGTGATCTTTTTCCTTAGTTTGAGTATCTACTCTCTTCCATTCCAGACTGTTATCAGGATAACCCCTATTCTGATGTTGCAGGTCATGTTATCTAGATAGCTATGGATGGCCTAGCTTTTAGCCTGCTTCTAGGGATAGGATTCGAATGAGTCAGTTTAGTATCAATTCCTGACTCCCTCAAAGAATGTCTTGTACTACTGTAGTAACTTGCTCTTATCTGTTTACTCCTTAAGAAATGGTGTGCAACTGCAATATCTTTAAACCATACTCAAGGAATCCAGAGAATTGTGGGATGACCTAGTGGAAAGGCATAAAAGATAACTTGGTAATATTAATAATATTATGAGACAAAACATATGAGATAGCTCAAGATAGTAAATGATAAAGGAATCATAATAATTTCCACAATTCATAGTAAGGAAAGGTCATTTGTTATGGTGAGAAAAAGAGTTGGGATATCATCTGGGCACTACACTTTATACATTTCAGATGAAAATATACAGATCAATCAAGGTACAAAATGAATCTTGAATTAACTTTTTATCATTAATTTTGTATTATAGTCTCAGCCACTGAACTGGGTTGGGAGCCTAAATGTTTTGACTTATTTGAATATTTCCTCACAGAAAATATTTAATGATATAAAAAGTATACTTAAAAGTATTTTAGTTAGGATTTTATTCTTGACCCTCCCATCTTACTTATCCAATAAAAAGGTCAATGTTCGTTCTACAAATATTGATGATGAAAGTTCTATTCTGGCTCAGGGAATGTAGCGGCAAGCAAAAGAGACTTAGTCCCTGCCTTCATAGAACTTACATTGAAAGCTATGTGACCTTGGAAAATTATTAATTTTTAACCCCCAGTCTCCTCATTTGCAAAACTGGATCAATAGTAGTGATTCCATCAAAAGAGAGTATTTATATGTAATATATCTATATACTTATAATTCACTAATATTTATAGAGTAAATAGTTCATAGACATGTAATGTTTGTTAAATGAAAACTCATAACAATTTACATATTCACAGATGAAGTTTACTATATTAAATCCTGCTTTTATTATAACTAATTTAATTTTTATGTTTTAGATATGTTTTAGATACTTTCATATTTCAGAACAATGAAGTAAAGAGGAAAAGGATAAACCGTGAATAGCAATTGTAAGTCTTGATTTCCACAATCAGTTCTATCATTTACAATTAGGCAATCCTACATTTATATATCAGTTTCTTCAACTATAAAATTATGTGATACCTACTTCTTCATGGGGCTTTTCAAAGAATACTTGGCCACTCCCAAAATGCAAATAGTTAAGAAGCATTAAATAAAAATTAATTCATCTCTATCACATAGTGTGATGATTACAAACACTTGCTATCTGGAGATATATAAAGGAAAATAGTTCAGAAGTCACTTTTCTTATGAATCAAAATTACCTGAGACACACCTCACACAAAATGAACCATTGTTCTCTTTCCTATTATAGCACCGTGCCTACCGTCTAGAAATATGTGTCCAGTGTATTACGTTTTCTATTTTTGCACAATTCCAGAAGATTTTAGGAGAAAGAATGTTTATTAAGAGAAGTAACATCTTGTAACTGAGATGGCAGTTATAAAATTGTGTTACCTATATGAGTTTATTTGTTTATTTTTTAGCACTTTCATTGAGAAACCAGTTAAGTGGGACAAGGGAAAAAAGGAGGTAAGAAAACATGGTAGGGAAGTAAGTAAAAATGGCAAGAGTATAAAAAAAATTAAAGAAAAATGACAAAGGGAGAGAGCAAGTTATAATAATGAAGTATTGTAAAAAGATTTTTTTTCCCCTTCTGGTAAGATAAAAATAGAAACAGGGATACAAGACAGTTGCGAAAAACAGGATGAAGAAAATGTATACATACAAGAAAACAAAAGAAAAAAATTCAAAGTAACAGTGGCAAGAAAAGGGAAAACAGAAAAGAAAGCCTAACAAACAGATGTCAGAAATAAATGTTTAATATGTACATATCACAGGAAAATAAAACTATTTAGATAAGAAAATTGAAAGCATGCAAAATAATTTTTGTTTGCTTTCTACACAGGGAACTGAATGCTCTTAATGATTAGTATATTTCAAAAACCTTACTCAATTTATTTTTCAAATCTAACTATTAGAGGCAAATTTAAGTTTGTCGTAAGATAGTGGATAGACCAAATCAAATATAATAGGAAGCTTAGGATAACTGAAACAGAAGCAGGTGATATCACAACCCTGATAATTACAGGAAAGAAAAGCAGTTATGTAACTTCACCAGAAAAAGTAAACTACTTATAGAATTCAAATCTAATCACTTTTTTGTTTTGAAGATAATATATAAAACAGTGAGATGCCTTTCAGAAACATAAATACTGTAATTCCTCTAACTTTTGTTTGACACATTGTGTAACGAAGAATTGTGGGTATTCTTCCTCTAGATAGATTTTGGGGGGGTCTTGAGAATTTATCTGCTGTTTTTACTACTGTTTGACTGACAAAACTTACTGAATAAACTGTAATTAAATGCCTTGAATGTCTGGAGTTCAGTCCACAGAAGCACAATGATGGCATGAACTAAACTAAAGTTAAGTAACAACCCACATATTTCCCTTCAATTGTGCATGAAATATTTTATTAATGAGCTTTTGAAGTAAGTACAATAGCTCAAGTTGAATAATTGGAAACTTTACTACTGTTTTACAGTATAATTTATAAAATGTGAATCTGTCTACGTTTAAATGCTCCGAATGCTCACTTTTGAAGAGCACATCAATTTATTATCCAGTAGCATTTTTGACATGCTGTACTATTAAATCATACTTCTGGCATCCATAATGAGGCTTGGAAAATTACATGAATCTGTTTCATACATACATACATACACACATATACACACACACACACACATATATATATATAGTGAACAGTATGTATATCAAACAGAATGTGTGGACATGCAAATAAAACTATTTGACGCCCACTCTGCACTGCCCCCTCTCGCCCCTCCCAAATTAGAACTCCTTGTGTAGCACTGCTGTAACAATCCCATGCTCCCAGCATTACAAAGTACAAAGGTTCACTGGGTAAGAAAAGAGCAAAGGACAGAGTTCCTTCATTACACTATACCTAAACTATTCTAGTTCAAATACTTATTAAGATATTAATTACTTTTCCTCCCTCCATCTGCCATCAGAAGTTAAGCTGAGACACTGTGGACGGATGGTTGCTCATAAGAAAACAATGTACTAAACTACTGCCACCCAAGATGAAGACCGATGTTTCCTACAGTGCATTATAAATTACATTTGAGATTATATAAAATATCACACTGAAATAATAATGAGGTGCTTTGTAATTTTGCATAAAAGAATCCAACGAACAACTATGGGGGCTAAATGGTTAAAAATGAAAGAATTACTTTCTTTTAAAACACAATTTATAAGAAATGAAGTATAAAGGAAAGTAATAATCTTATTACTTACTCTTATATACAACTGCATCATTTCTTTTTCTCTTTGGGGGTTACGATACTTTTCATAGAAATCACGTCGCTTCTTTGTTTCTTTAGAGACTTTATCTTTTCTTTCCCGCTTTTCTGCAGGTTCATCTGAACTGTCAGAAGATGTCTGTATGTGTATCTTCGGCTTTTCCACTTCAATATAGTTTTCATTGGGATTCAGTACTATCACTCCATATCCTTCCTGTTTTTAAAAGCAAAGTAGGCAGCATAATTTAATCACAGAATCCATTCCAACTCATAAAAAGTTCTTAAAATCTCATACTAAGTGACTTAATGTAGTTGCATATTCATCAATATATTCCTCTTAAAAGATTATAGTTCCAGTGTTTCCAACAGCAAATTACTTAAAATTGTTTGCCAGCATTATGGTTGTGTCAAGTATAGATTTTAAGAACAAAATGTCATAAGTGTAACATAAATATTTTAAAGCTTAAATTAAAAATTACTTCATATCTTCCAGAACCCCAAAAATGATTGAAACAAATTGTGAAATAAGTACTTTCAATCCATTAGTGTTTAACATATAGAATTTGAGAAAATAAACTCTGATAATTCAAATCAAATTTTGTTGGATATTTTTCCTTTGCAATTGTGCTTTAATGAACATTTTTATTTAAACATGTAAAAATGAACAAGCAATTCAAAGGAAATAAATCTGATCTAACATGCCACAGGTTTATGTCACTATACACACTATCAAAAGCATAAAGTCCACCCATGTACCTTGTATTTTTTTCAGTCTGTCTTTCACATGTCATAAGATAAAAGTCACAAGACAAATTGATATCTTGCAAATGTATGAAATCAACTCTTTAATCCTGAAATTTCTTCTGATTTTTCAAATTTTCTTTTTAGTAAGAACTAGTAGCAAGAAACCAGTGCCAAAGTTTGTAATACAGCTTACTGAACTATTAGACCTTAAAAAAGCTTAAAAAACATGTTTTCCCATCTGATTAAATTCTAGCAAGGAAACATTTGTATAGAGACAGGGAACTTGCTGTAACACTATAAGTGATGGAATAATCTAACCACAAGAAAACAGAGAATGATAAACAATTCCCACTGACAAGCATGTGTAACAGTGATTTCTGAAGCTGTTATATATCTTGTCTATTCTATTTAATTCTGTACTGTGGGTATACTAATTCTGCCTTAGAAAATCCTGCAAGGTCATACTTAAACATGTACTATGACAAAAACATACAAAAAATATAAGAAATAAAGCTTTCAAAATCATATCTTTATTTAAGAATCCAAAGAAACTTATTTTCAAAACTGTAACTGTAGAATCAGCTGCAAATTTAATTTTTTTGCCAACCATAATATTTAAAAAAAAAAAACTAATGGTAGTTTTATAAGTTTTACACAAATTATAAGTACAGACTCATGTATCTTATTTTTAAATATTCTACATTGCTACATGTAGTTGATTTTCTTTAACAATTGCACAAACTACATAAAAACGTCTTATTCCCTTCTCCCCCAACCTCCACAATCATATTATTGTCTACAATCATGATACAGTTTGGAGATTTTCAAGCTCACTGCAGTTTGGATTTTAGTGATAAGACTATTAAGATAAAGTCATCTTCATATATGAAAACTATATATAATATATACCAAACTGATTTTTTAAGTATCCTATATTCTTCAATACATATCCATCTAAAACTTTTCAAATAAGTACTTTTTTGTGAAAGCTTTATAAAATAATTGAAAAAAATTTAAATTCAAATGTTTTAAGTCAATATACAAAATAAGTTCTTTTCAAGTTTCTTATTTGGAAAGTCAACGTTTTACCAACAAAAGATATTTTATTTGGTTCTGTTTTATTCTAATCTGTATAGCTATTCAAAAGTCTTGTAATTCATTGTGACCAATGTCAGGTAGACAGATTGTCACATGGTGATTTTCTACAGTTGGACACACTTGACTAGTTATTAAAATCACATTTGAAGGAAGTTCCTAGCCCTCTTCCTTGTGCCTCTTACAACTTATCACGCCCTTCTCAAATTTCAGCTATACCTTCTCCTCCCACCAAAAAGAACACTGTTGCACTCTGCTAAGCAGGGTGAAATAGAAGCATTCAGTACACTGTCTTTGGTGTAAGGAACATAGTCAAAAAAGGTCACATAGGCCAAAAAGAAAATTGCCTCTTTACTAGATTCTGTACCCTGAGTAAGTGGTCTCCTGTCATGTCTCTTCCCTGCCTTCTCTCAGTGAATTGAAATTTACACACGCACGCATGCACACACACACACATACACATACACACCCTCTTATACTTACATATGAGTTACAGTTAGCAAGTCCAAAGAGAATCTTAGGATTCACAGAGGTGAAAATAGTGACATATTATATTTTAATGATGAGATGAGAAATTTTCAACTTAAAAATTAAGTGTAACTATAATAAACTGATAAAACAAGAGCATCATTTTTGCACAATGAATGAATTCCAAATAAAGGTAAAATGCTTACACAAAATTTGTAGTCACCAAGTAAACAGAACTATTATAACTTAAGTCATCCAGGAGAAATATTTTATGATATCTGGTTTATCAGTAGATTTTACTTCAATTCTGAAAAATTATTGTGACTTCTTGATTTTAAATAGACTCCTAAATTTGAAGTGTCCCATCTAAATAAGTATAAAAATCAGACACATATAAATCATCAAAGAAGTAGTATTTGTCTAAGTTATTGATTATGTAACTGAAAATTACATGACTCATTTGTCCAATTTTATAAAGACACAATGTCAATTTTTCACTGAGGCATCAAAAGATGAAAAATGATTCTATTTTTAAATCACCACTATATAAATCAATTATATAATTTTTATAATTTAAGTTTTAACAACGAATGTTTCTCTTTAAACACCTGAATTATTTAGAAAATATTTTATCATTTAGACACTTCATACTGGCAATTTAATTAATGGTATAACAATCAAAAATATTCAAGAATATTTTCTACAGAAATGAGAATTTTAATAAATTTCTTTGTTGCAAATTCAATTACCATTCTGTAAAAAACTTAACATTTTTCAATTAAAATTTTCCTGATTAATTAATGCAATGTACATAGAGACCATTATTAACTATTTTATAAATAAGTAGGAGAAAGCTGGAGCACCAAAATAATATTAACTATCCCATCTACATGCTGTAACCACAAATATGTGGTGAAATTTTACCTTCTTCTTTCTCTTGGTCACATATACACATTTCCTTTTTATATTAAAGCTACAAAGATTTTTGCCATGTCAACATGAATACATGGACTCCAAGGAGTCAAAATAGGCAAAGTGAAACAAAGCAGATAACATACCAGTAGTTAAATCCAAGCATTTCAAGTAGGGTAATATCAGTTTATATCTTAAAATAACATCATTTTAAAAATTAATTCTTATTATTCCTGGTATTGGAATCAGTATGGGCAGAAATAGCAAAAAAGAGACGACTAGTGTAACCTTTAATGAACACAACCTTAAGTTTTACAAAATTACATGGCAAAATCAGCCATCAAATTTACTATCATGATAGAACTGTACAATTTTATCCTAGTAAGAAAGACTCCATAGCTCATGCTCAAACCTTAAACATTTTATATTGAAGTTTTCCTTTTATATTCAATTATACTTTAAGTATTCTAAATTTCTCAAAAGCTGAGTGTTGAAAAGTTATTATCTTTAACAAGACAAAAATGATCAAACTGATTAACATTCTACAACTAAATAAAAACATTTCTGGCATCTTTCAAAATGATTTACCCAAGTCAACTCCAGTATCCAACATTTCAAGGGACAGAGTATACACAGAGTTGTTAATTAACTCATGCCTCATCACACAGTCTAGTAGAAGATGAAGAAGTGATCATGATGACATATATTGGTAAATATAATTAAAATTATCATTTATCATTTTCTTCAAATTATCATTTTCTATCCCTTTGTAGCTACATTAGGTTCATTTTCTTCCTGTATTTATAAGGCATAAACCGTGGGCTGTTGATCAGAAAGCTTCAAAATTTTGTTGCCAGACATAGCATTTAATTCAACATAAGCGAATTAAATAGAACATATAGTCCTCCGGGCTCTTTACTTTGAAGTCCATAGATGCACTTTCTAATAAATAATAGTTCATTTATCATCCAATCAACCAATGATGGCTTATGTCAGAGATGTCTAAAACAGACAGGTGATGCCAAACACAAAGAACCAAAGAAGAAACCTTACTAAAGAAATTGAATCTATATAGAGAACCAATTTTAAAATGCCTGCCCCAAACCAGAATGTACTTTAGTGTCCCTCAAAACCTACCTAAAACTGATTACTTATACAAGTTAATATGCCTATTAACTACCAACTATTAGGAAAATGAACAATACCAGCAGATTCTACATCTTTCCCATTTTCTTGTGGCCGGCTAACTAAAATAATCAGCTGCAAGTACTCAGGTCTGCATATTAACCTGCCAATACTGCAAGCCACATGTGACCAAAGAGGTCAGAGGGCAGAGTAGAATCCCTTGACCTCTGGTACTATCAGTTTGGATCTTCAGGCAAAGTTCTGTAAAGGATCATTTTACACAGATTTATCAATCATATTTCTCAAGTTCAGCATTCTATCGGCTTGTGTTGAAAGATAATGGGTGCTCATCCTCAAGGGAAATGAAAGCCAAAGAAACTACATCTACCCATGGTAAAAAGGACAAGCCACTGTCCATTCATCTTTCTTGAAAGATATACATTGTGCTTATTCTCATCTTTTTCACAAGAACGGTATGTATATGTCACTGTTGCAACATCCTAGGTGCAACAGTGAGATGAGGTCATGACAACCAATCAGAAGTCACTAGTGAAGCGTTAAAGTAAACATAGCTGTTGAAGCTGCAGCTCTGCTTGAAAAATGCCCCCTCCATTATTTCAGCAATTTTCTCAAGACGTGACCTGGGACTGAAACGCCTGAAATGTCACTTGACTCCGTTTTGTGCTTCTTCCCAATGCACAGTTAGGTAATAGCACCATGCTAGTATTTTGTAAAATGTTTGTCACAACCATGCTTCGACTTTAGCTCCCTAAATTCATGTCGTGTTCCATAGTATAAAAATACTGTAAGATATGGACCAACATAGATTATCCCCATAAGTTTCCAACTTCAAATAGCTCATCAAGTTAGTCAGTAAAAGAAAACATGCCACAAAAAGTTTTCAGAGGACCACCTGTTGTCTATTATTTTTACATAGCACTTACTCATAAATCATAACACAGGGTAATTAATCAAGCTGTCAAAGAGAAGGTCAAAGGTTATATGGTAGAGTCAGAAGGTCATGCATGGGCTGATAGAGGTCAGGGTCACACTGCATTCCTCATTATCAAGTTGGGATGAGAGACGGCCCAAGCAAACAAAAGTGAAAGCAGATGGAGAAGTGAGTGGATAAAAAAAAAAAAGGAAAATTTCACAAACAAAAAGAAAAGTGAAAGAAGACTGTCAGCTGCCTTCAAGTAGAGAATAGAAAAGAAATACACTGAAATGTGCTCAAAGGAGCTCAAGAATATAAAGAAACTACAGTTTTATTAATTAAATAAGTTGAATATAACTACTCTTGGCTATCTTATTAGTGCATACTAAGCAATATTAGAAAATATATGTTTGCCATCTTTACATCTTCCCTCGTTAGCATGCTCAAGATAAATTAAGGTAAAGGCAAAGAGTGGTAGGGATAAAGTATGATTTAAAAAAAAAAAAGAGGTTTCTTCCCCTTTAATATTATTTCAAGGTTACAATCTAGAAGTAAATAGTTTTAGGACAGATCATTTTTGAATGATACAAAGATTCTACAAACATAAATGTATCATAAAAGTCCTTTTGAATAACAAAACAGTTATAAAATATTCTATTATTACGCTGGCCTGAATTAGATGCAGAATACTGTGCAAAATTAGCTGTCACCCTTTGCTCAAAATCTTTGTTAATCTCATTTTGAATGTTTGCAGCTTTATCAACACATGCATCAATGTCAGCTCCTTGGTTACTGAACCGCTGTAGTTGGAAGAAGATATAATTAAAATGTTTTGGCACAGAAAAGGTGAAATTGTATCTTCCCTCGTTCCCTTAGGAGTCTGTAAAACATGAAGGATATATTGACAAACACACACCCTTGTCTCTGGTTCTGATATCCCAGGTCATTCAAGTGCTGTTTATTTTAAAACATTTACTTTCCACTTACCCACATTATCTCCTGTACTATTTCTAAGTTTTTCTAGGTTTTAGAGTATTTTGGTGCTTAACCTTTGAAGATTTCTCTTCTACTCATCAATATCTTATTTATTAAAGCACTTTGAAAATGTACAATAGCATCATAAAAAACATTTATCATTCATTATCCAGAACAGATGATAAACTGAGCATTGTGAATTTTTATATTCTTTGCCTCTCATTCTCATAAAAAGATGCAAATATGTACCACAGATTTATATATTAAACTAAACAGAAGTAACGAGTTACAGTCAATAACAGATTAAAATCCCTAGATAAATATAGGAAAGCCCTACAGACACATCTCTTTCAAGGAGACTGGGATGGATAAATTTACCTTATGAACTTTACTGTTCTGTATGACAAATCATAGTTATACCTTTATGTACTACAGTGCTGAATCAAAGTCCAAAGTTCTCCTAACTTCCTATGAAAATCTAATATAAAAAGTGTAAATATCACAGCTATTAAACTATCAATGGTGCATCAACATATCACTTTGACCCAACTGCCCACCATACAAAGTATGCTTTTAAGATAAAACCTACTTGAGAACTATGGTATATAAACCATTTTATCTTAAAAATGTCATCTTATTCCTCAATTATAATATTGTGTTTGAAATACTTTTGCGTGTTTGTCAAGACTATATCAATACTTTGTGATTCCAGAGTCTGCTTTCAAGGAGAGGACATAATGACATTGCAAGTAGTCAGTGAGTCAGCAATTCATTAGACACTTATTTCATACAACAAATATTAAATAAGCAGTTATTTTCTACCAAGCACTATGCTAGGTACAGTACTAAACTTACAAATCACCTTTCATTTTAAGATTATTTCCAGTCAGTAAAAAACCCAATAACAATCAAGTCCAAATCTCTCAGGTATCTACATGAAGTCATTTCTTCCAAAGAGAAGGCAGATAAGAAAAGGAAAAAGGCATTATGATGAAAGTATTAATCAAGCCAAACTAACTTTAGGATGACTAAACCTAAATGATAAGCTATGTTTGTGCTTATCTTAAAAGTGATATTTAGTCTTATTTCATGACAAGGAAAATGTACTGCTTGGTGATGTGTGTGAATGTGTGTGTACATGCACACTGTATAGATTCAGATATTTTAATATATAAAATCATTTCATAACCTAAGGGAAAAGCTTTCTTAACATCCACCTTCTCCAGACAACAGGTGCAACTGAGTACAGCTATGAATTTCCATTCCCACAGTGACCTATGTCAGAAGATCTTCTCATACTTCTTCTGCTAAATAATTTAATTACTTATGAGTTATGGTTTCTTTGTAACCTTTTAAATGACTAACTCATTAAAATGCAAAAATATGCAAAACATGATGTCACCAGGTCAAACAGCTGTGTTGGTGAAATTATGGCTGTGAATGTCCCCAAGAACATGAAAATATTAATAATTTATATTGCTCATTAGATGGCAAAAACTCTTTAA
>NW_004567108.1:24111797-24199297 GCF_000260355.1 Condylura cristata | reverse complement strand
ATCAGCATCTGCATTGTGCGCACTTGTAACAGGGATAATGGATCTCACTTACAATACCTACAAACTCAGCTGAGAGCCGTGCAAAGCAAATGGCCATAAATGCACCCATCCTGGCCCAAGTCCTGATGAATAAAAATGAAGATCTTGTCAAATAATAAAGTGACAGGTTAATTTACAGCATGGAATAGTGTGAACAGGGAAAGCACTGCTTTTTCAATCTGTATGAACGGTGCCACCTATCTGCAGATTAGCAGAAAGCTTCAGAAACACTAATTCAGAAATAAGGATAAATACATGTGATGTTGCTTAGTTTTGTAAATATCACAGGAATGGAATTGATGATAAAGGCAAATGCAAGATTAGACACACACAGTTGCTTTCGAACCAAAAAAAACAAGATTCTCAACAAAGGGCTGCTGTATCAAACAGTAATAAAGAGCCTCAAGCAGTTGTCTGTGTGCTCATGCCAGTTTTTATGCTTTAATTCAGCTGCCCTGTGGTTCTTAGCTTTGACATTGAGATCTGCACGGCCACCAGAGATAATTATTTCAACCTTCAGGCCATCAGGCGTTCATTTTTGATCATGGATATGTAAGAGATGTTTTCTGCTTTCTAAGTCTTCCAAGTGGCTATCAATGGAAGGGTAAAATAAAGAAATGCAGTACGCATTTGAGAAGAATTTGAACATTGCAATACAGAAATGTGAACTGCTCCATTAATTTTTGTAAATACTTCAGTTAACCTGATATTTAGATTTTAATTTGTTTAATTTAAAACTAGAATTAATTATTGCCACTAGTACGTAATATGTGTTTAAATATTTACACTAAAATTCATACTTTGAATATTTTAATGGAACTACAAAGACATTGCAGCACAAAAATCTGTAAGATGAAAATAACTTTTAAGTTAAAGCTATATGACATATAATGTGCTTCTGTGCAAAACCTGAAACCAGGAACATACATCAGTCACTAATATATCTAAATAGTAGTCTGAGAAATCACTGAACAAAGTAAATTTCTGAAAGATAGTGACAGTATATTTGTCCCCTTAAATTATGGTAAAAAATACTAGTTGTCACAAAAGTTGGAACAAAGATCAAAACATTTTGTAATTAAAATTTATATACCATTCTACTTTAGTGAACTATATTTTCAAACTTCATTATGACAATTAAGTATTAAATATACAATAAATATCAAGTAGAACAGAAAGAGGAAAGATCACAAAGAATAATCAGTAAATACAAAACAGTATTCACCAATGCTTTTCTCAAAACCTTCTTTTGAAGAAAAATGTCTAAAATATTAAAAGAATATGCCATAACATCAATACTATTTAATAAGAAATCTATGTCTAAGAAATTTATTTATGCAGATAACTGGAAGTGACATGATAATAACTACCCCCAAAATAATTGATCCTACTATCATATAAAAAATATGGTGTCTCAATTCTCAAGATGACAACAGAAGAGACTATCACATTAGATATAATCCAACAGTCTTATAACAAGTGATAATTTCAGAATAAGGTGACTAATTCTAAGATAAAGGGAAACAGAATTATATTAACTAGTATTTCAAAGAGTTTAAATTTTAAAATTTCTTCAAATGTAAAATCCAAACTATTCATAGTTACCAATGCTAAATGCAAAATGAGCTCAAGATGTAATATCTTTAGTAGGTTTCTGCAATTACTGTGACATGCTCATTTTTCTCCCTCTTAAATTGAACAGTATAGTAAGTGGTGAAAAGCCAAGTTAACATCTTCCTCAGAAAGTATGAACTTCCACATTCTACAGAATGCTACTTAAACAAAATTTCGAGTGGTTAGAACATCGAATCTTCTGGAGCACATATACGACTTTTCCATCATATAACAGGTCTATAACTTATAAAACAGAGAATAAGTTCCCACATCATTTGATGTGAAACATCAAATTCTCTATCTCAGTTGTAACCACTTGATTTTCCCTCCAAATCTCAATGGCAGCAGTGTCTGTAATACTCTAGATCAAAAACAATCAAGCAAAAAGTATTCATGTTTATGAAAAGCAAACTGCCCCTTCTATAATTTTTGTGGAGAGCATCACCCCTACTCCGAAGGCTACTTCTTTCCACATAAAGACCTGTTAATGAAAGTTACTTTGTATTAATGTGTTTCTTTGAGTTGTTATTAAATACAGAATCTGGTCTTTTGAAAGTGGGAGTTCTGTGTGATATAATGTGTGGAGTAAAGTTTGTATGAGAGAAAAAAGTAAAAACAAAGGAATTTATAAAAAACTACAGAATATATCATCAGATTTTTGATTTTCTGCTTCCATCACTGTTCCTGTAAGAAAAATAAATGATGGTCCCCAATAATTATCAAAAAGGTCAGAGTGATTACAAATAGTCATTTGATAAAGTACTTTTATTCTAAACAATTTTAGATGTAATAAAAATATAGTTTAAAATCATGAATTCACTACAGGATGGCAAGCTAGGATAGAAGAAAATAAGAGTAATTACATATTATAATGGAATATTAGCTTCTATTTTATTCAAAGAGATGACTAATTCTGTAGAGTTCCTTTATTGAGTTACTGCCAGATTTTCATGCTAAAAATATGTGAGGCAGAGACACTTGCTTTCCTGCATATTCAACCACGTTTCAGATTTGCTTACTACCAATAGGAATTCAAAATTTTTAATTATACAGTCAAGTAAAGACAATATCAGCCAAAATGTATAAGGCATTTAATTGATCTAAGGGAGGTTCAGTGGGTATTAGGAATATTTAGAATTTCCATCCTTACAACTTCAGATTGTAAGAAAACTATCTTTTCTCCATTCCCCAATCCTTTGCTGCATCATACTCTCAAATGAAAGTTAATTTACAAGTCTGGAATCATTCTAGCAGTTAGGAAAGTTCAGTGATTAGGGTACAAAGATGTGAAATCGATGTCTTCCAACAATAAACAGCTATCTTCCCTTCTGCACCCTGACTATTGTTTTATTTTCATCACAATATGAATACTGATGCATCCAAAATGATATGATTGTTATTATCTGAATGTATTTTTATAGATGCACAATTTTCATGGATTTCCTTTCTAACAGAGTGAGAAAGGAAACTTCTGAGAACCAGACCTTAAACAGGATTGATGCCTCACCTCCAGCACAGGTGACATGTATTTATGGTATTTACCCACTCCTTATAACAGACCTTTCTTTCTGTAACTTTTCTTATTTCACCCTATTCCATTTCTTTCTCTTCTTCATTCTCTTTTTTAGGGATTTACCTTATACTTGACCAGTGGCAGTTTTTAGTACTGATAATCTTCCTTGGTCGTATGCAGAATGAAAATGATCACAGGAATACCTACAGACAGTAAGTAAAGCCCTAAGTCAACCAAATGGCTATGAAAAATAGTCACTTGGTGATCCTCATCCTAAATCAATATGGGATATATCTCAAGTAATTTCAACCACACACATGGATGCAAACAAACAAAAAAATGCTGAAAGCAACTGTAGCTATTAGAAAGTCTAATTCATGAATCAAGAATAAAAAATTATAAATAGCTAGCTTTTACTGAATGCTCTTTAATGTGACAAGTATATTAAGTGCTTTACATGTATTATCTCCTTTAATTGTTTCTAACTCTGCAAAGAGGAGACACACTGTGGTATATTAGCTCACAGCTTTACACAAGTAGGTGGTGAGAGTCTTCTGATTTCAGAGCTCACAGTGTTAACTAATTTATTATATTATGTTCATAACTTTTATCTTGTTATAGTGTTTATTTTAATTATGATGATACTTTTACTGCTTCTAAATTCCTAAGTGAGAGAATGATTTTCTATAGCACACTCAGATGATAACACTTCTCGAACTAGCTTTGCAATTACCACATGCCACCTCTAGGGGTCAGTTATATTTTAAAAGGTGAAATTAGAAACATCTGACATCCACCAGCTAAAAAAATAGCTTATGAGAAACAAATATACCTATAAACTCTTTCTACATATTTACATTGGCATAAAAATGTGTGAATGAGGTATTTCAGGGATTCTTTAGCTTCTAAGAACCTTTTTTTTCTGAAAGTTCTTTTTGCTTCTAGTGATAAAAGATTCCTTCTGTATTCATTAAGGAACAAATGACAAGTTAAAACTTCTCCAAAAATATTTTGGTTATTAGTTTTGTTTTCTTGAAGTGAACTTGAAAGTGGCTTACTGTTTGAGGTTGAAAAAGTTCCTTTGCTGTAAGTTTGCAGTTGCAGGAAGAGGTAAAGGTAAAGGATGTGAGTTGGGAGGCAGGATACTGCAGTTATAGAGGCTTCCATAAAGTTATCTGAGAGATATGGATAACAGCTTCTTTTAAGTTGAACTGTGACTACACAAACTGAAGTGTGATCCATATTGATGGGTGATTAGGATAGTTTAGTTACATTATTAGATTTAATAGAAAAGGTCAGCTAAATATCACATAGTAGATTTTTTCTATATTAATAGTGTCAGTGAGATGGGAATAATTCTTATCGTTTATAGTGCCTCAAAGAGTATTTAAAAATAACAAAAAAAATTTGGAAAGAAATAAATATTAGTACAATTTTTTTATATACAACAAAGATTCTGTTTAGATATACTAATTAGCTCTAATAGAAGAAAATCATTCAGGGAGAATGGAAATATTGACAGAAGTATACTGTCATTACTTTAATGAACACTAGACAGTTAATATATATTTATTAATTACAAAAAATCCAAACCAATATGAACATTTCTTCCAAAAATCCATAAATCAATTATTCAAGTAGTAGCTCTGTACCTAGCTACTATGTACAGAGGATAGTACTAAGCTGGATAGCAATATAATAAGAATTACTTTTTCAAAGAGCATTATTTTCAGAAAATGTTATTGTGTCTTTTATGTTAGAGCCGGCACTTCTTTTTTACTCAGATATTATCTAAAATACCCATTTAGTACAAATAAAAATGGAATAAATTCCAAATTTAAAGATTAGAATGTAATATATGGTCCTACTGTAATATCAGTTAAATAGTATCTAATAGTTTTTTTTTTTAAGACTTATTTATTCGTACAGAACTGGGGTATAGGCCAGAGATGCGGAAGGTGAGAGGATTAACCAGGAACAGAGTGGGGAGCAGAACAGGCAGATCGACAAAGTACACTGCTAAGGGGAGCAGCGGGCAGGTCAGGAGAGGTCTGCCACGCCATGTGGATCTCCTCCGGGGCAAGCAGGGGTCGAACTCATGCAGAAGTGGCTTAAGCTTCTTTGTGCTGTGCTTTAACCTGCTGCGCCACCAGGGAGGGCCCAGTATCTAATAGTTTTAAAGTTTAGATCATAATCATGGAAAAAATGGTATTGAAATAATTCAAAGATTTTTTTTTTTAGTGGAGTACATATGCGTCTGCCATAAGACTAACGTAAATTAGCAGAAAGAAAATAAATTGTAGAAAGAAGAAACTGAGAAACAGCATATAATATGAAATAATATATAATATTAAATAATATATAATATGAAATAATATCTTTACCACTTGGTTTTAACTAAAATTCTGGGGCTTAGTGTCCTATGTCAGGAAGATATGTCAAAATGGGAGAATAAGTCAAATAATAGGTAACGATCAATAAGCAAATGGTCTGCGATTTATTCTGCCTTACCCCATATTCCAAAAGTCTGGCAATTTCTATGGGTCAACTTCTATCTAAAACTTAGATTCAGTAAGCCCTGGTTTCTTTCCCATTGCTTTATTAACCAGATTCAGAAGAAGTGGGCCCTAGTTACTGAGAGGTAAAAATATGATTGCCTTCTAACCTTTTAGAAATCTGCAACATTTGAAACAGTAATTATTCCTTTTTTTTTTTTAAGTTGAGTTTGTAATTATGAGGGATGAAATAAATTATTTTAAATCATGTACACTCAAAATGAAAAGGTGAGATCTTGGAAACCCGAAATGATAGCAAGAATGAGCTACAAGAGAATGTAAGGCAAAGTATTCATCTTTGGGAAAACCTGTGAATGCTCACACAGAGAGGTGAGCATGCAGACAGCAGCATCAACATATGGCTGAACAGAAGGGGATCCCATGAAAACTAGTTTATGACCTAATAAAGCTAATAAACCCCACTAAAAGTCACTTTGTCTGAGTGCTAAGATGCCAACAATTACTATAAGACTCTGCTGCATATTCATAAATATTAACTTTTACAAATTCTATATTACCCTAAAATCTGGACGGTGCTTATAAAGTTTTCAATTGCAATAATTTTTCAGAAGTTCAAGTCACTATCTATGACTTTGAACTTCTTAATTTTCTTCTTACATATTCAAGCAATATTGTGCTAATTATAAAAAATTAAGAGTCTCTACTCTGGTAGTTGGAAGATGATTATGATGGGTTATCTGTGATTCTAACATAGTCAACATAAAATCATGGTTAGTTTATGACTACAGACTAAAGATCTGTAGCTCTCACCTCTGATGAAAAGAACAAGAATGGGATAAGCATATAAAAGATGTCAGCTGCTAAAGGTCAAACAATACTTGGAATAACAAAAATACTGAAAATTAACAAAATTACACAGTGCCTTCTTTTCATCTGTGTCAACCTGTAATATATTTGAAAAGAAGCTAATCTAGAATTATTACATATGAAGGGAGGAATCTTAAATGTAGTTAAATAATAGTAAGTATAAGAATCACATATATTATAATACTAATAAGAGTTTGGTAAGTTGGTAAATTTTTGGTTTGTGGACATTTCTATTTTATGCAAACAAAACATTCTAAATAAATAATCACCAAAATATTCCACTAAATCATATACCATTATTATGGCAAAATACAGGCCACTCTAAATGTTATTCATCTTTTCTAATCTAAAGAAAGTCAAACAACTTATTTGATTAAAAATATTACCTTTGTGAAGAAATGTTATAGTCATGTATTTGCTATTTAGCTGGGAATTAGGAAAAAAGATAAAGTGAATAAAATGTATGTAGATTATTTGTTCTACTCTATAAAGGGTAAATAAAGCATCCAGGGCTTGAGATAGGGTACAAAGAACGTTTCCATGGATACAAGCTTTTCCATATCAAATTAGAGCAGAATTTGTGTACAAGAGGTTTGTTGACAGCCTACATAGGCCATAAAAAGAATAGAAGGCTAGGAGTTTGAAATCTAAATATATTCTGCAAAGTCTGTTGAGAGAAAGTTGGGTGAAGAAAGCAGCATCAGGAGAGCAGCAGATTAGTTAAGTGTATCAGATGCCATTTCATGAAAAGATCATTTTTCTTTGAGATATGACTTGTAAAAGTCTCTTCAAATGTATGATTAGCTACTCTTTTCTTTATGTTCACAAAGACATCTCAATTTTGGTGTCCACCCAAGCCATTAAGAAAAGCCATTATTTGGCATGCAGTTAGAGGTATCAGCTTCACCAGCTGCCCAGCCTTGCAGATGCCACTCCACCATATTCAGTCTCCAACATGGGCCTTCAAAGGACAGTTAAAGGGCCTTTCCCACACAAGTGCTGGCCAAGCAAGAACTTTGTTATACACCTGCCCCATTATTCAAATAGCCATTTAGTAGCAATGAATTCCTTTTTTCAATACATGTTGAGAATTCCAGTTGGGTAAGACTGTATGTTATGAATTATAACTGGTCAGATGTAGGGTTAAAGAACAGTCCTCCAATTTTGTCATAAGGGGTAGGTCCACAAGCTTAAACTTTTTTAATACACCAACAGGATCTGGAGTAATCTGAACAATTTCTTATTTTAGAAACTAGTCTTAAAGAGCCAGAATATTTTGTTTGTTTATCCTATATTTTTATTATATACAAGTAGAGGTGTATATTGTTATATGATAACTAGTTAAAGAAAACATGTCTACTGAAATGGCTAATATTACCCAAGATTACCTTTACATGATATTTAAAATACTTTAACAGTATATAACTTATCTATAAAGAAACACACACATGGCAGAAAAAAATATATACAAGTTTTAGCACAATTCTCAAGCACAATTCATACCTAGTTTCATTAACTCTAATTTTGTCCTGGTTGGCTGTTTGTTAAGTGATGGGTTGGATGGCTGGATATTTGAGAGATATGGGCTGAACTAGATTTAAACCAACAACCAAAAAATCTAACTCATAGCAAAGAATGAAGCATCTATAAGAAAGGTAAAAAAACACGAAGGTGATAGCCAGACTACTGCATTACTGTGTAGATTATAGGGAATAGCAATTGCTAAAAACCACCTTCATTCAAGTCAAGACTAAGTGTTAATGGTAATTTGCACAGAGTAGAACATTCTTTGCAATAGGCAGTATATGTGCAACAACTATACTCCATGACTCTGACTGCACGGGGAACAAATTTTGTCTTTCTATTAACACTAGCTGACTATATAAAACACCTGTTAAAGCACCTGACTGGATCAGGGAGCAGTTATTCCTAAGTCCTAATGAAAAGTTAAGGGAAGGTTTATCATCCTCAGGTGTTACTTTTTTGTTGTTGTGGATAATCTTCAAGTTCTGTTTAATGATTTAGAATTGTGCAAGCCATGTGCAAAACACAGCTAGAGTTAAGAAATGGCCTAAAATTTATGAATTTTGTCAACTGGAACTAAGACTATTTAAATTTAAAACCTTATCTTTTTGTGTTCCCTAAAGGCCTTTTTTATAAAAAAAAAATCTTTATTTCTTTCACAAAGTATGATTCCTCCCCTTAGGCACAGCCACCGCACTTTTCCCACTACAAAAGTGCCTAGTCCTCCACCACACTCCACTGTGCCCTACTCCCTCATGTTCTCCACTCTCCCTTCTCCTTCCCCTTCTCAGATCTACGGTCTGCTTTAAAAAATCAGACTTACAGTTTTTCTGTCCCTTGGTTTGGTTCCTGTAGATTCCACATGTTAAGTGAAACCATCTGGTATTTATCTTTCCCCTTCTGGCTCACATCATTTAGAATAAACCCTTCCAGTTCCATTCATGTTGCCTCAAATGGCATGAGTTTACCTCTTTTGATTGCTGAGTAATACTCCATTGTGTATATGTACCCATCTGTTCCAGGACAGTTAGGTTTTTCTATATATGGGGTACTGTAGATAGTGCTACTTTTACTTTTAAAGTTTTTAAAATATATAGGCTATTTGATAATTCAAACATTTACCAATGCATTGTGTACTGTAGATATTGACAAGAAAATTTAAATGGCCAAGAATATAATCTTTTCTATTCTCTAAATTTATCTTTCATTTCAATACCATTCAGAAATGGGGATCCTTAAGTTGTAAAATATAACAGTTTGAAAGCATACTCTAAAAAGTAGTTTTAAAATCTCTGAATGTCAGAAAGACCACCTAATTTATACAGATAAATTACTGTGTAAGTCTGCCAAAATTTTTCAATGAAGGAGTCAAGAATCTTGAATGGGTGAGGCAAGGTTAGAAGCATAGATCTAAGGAAATAAATACAAGAAGTAAAAAAATAAAATTGTGAAGGGACAAAATAGTTCTGACTTCTGAACTCCTAACTCGACACTTAACTTTAATGATGTTGTGTGTCTTTGCCTGAATTTTCTTTAAGATTTATTTATTTATGCATACAGAACTGGGGTACAGGCCAGAGGGTACAGGTGCGGTGAGAGGATTCACCAGAGACAGAGTGGAGAGTAGAACAGGCAGATCGATCAAGTACACTGCTGAGGGGAGCAGCAGGAAAGACAGGAGAGGTCTGCTACACCACGTGGTCACCTCCGGGGCTAGGTATAAACTTGCAGTGAAGTGGCTGTGGCTCGTTTGCAGTGCTGCGCTTTAACCCGCTGAACCACCAAGGAGGGCCTGTTCTGAATTTTTTACCTATCTATTCAACTATGGTCTCTGTGCCAACTCTATGGGAAGACAAGCCTAGTTTTATGAGGTTCAGTCAAGTATTTATTTTGAAATGAGAAGACAAGGCGAGTACAGCAGAAAGCCCTTTTACTCATCAATATATATACCAATGGCTCCATAAATTAAAACAGATATGAAAAAATTAGATAAGAATCATAAGGGGCCTTCCCTGGTGGCGCAATGTGTTAAAGTGCCGTACTGCGAAGCTAGCAGCAGCAGCTTAGATGGGAGTTCCATCCCGGCCCTGAAGGTAATCCACATGGCCCACAGACCTCTCCTGTCTCACCCGCTGCTCCCCTTAGCAGTGTACTTTGTTCATCTGCCTGTTCTGCTCCTCTATCTCTGGTGAATCCTATCATCGCCCCTGCAACTCTGACCTATACCCCAGTCTTTAAAAAAAAACTGTAAAAAAATTTATCAGAAGAAACTCATTAGCTGACTTTAGAGTTGACAGATTAAAAAGCACTTGTATAAATTGTTATGATTTCCAGCCTCCATTCATTCTAGCATGGTAGTGTAGTTATAAAGACAAATTGGCAAATATCTGCAAGATTCGTTACATCAGATATAATTTCTATTAAATAAAAATTGAGAAAATTGAAAAGAATATGTTAAAATCAGTAAGAGGATTTTTTTTTCAGAAAAAAAAATCTAAGTATCACTTAAATATAATATCTTCAGGGTACACACAGTGTGTACCTGAAGTTTAAAAATTAGTAGACCACCTAACTAAGAGCAAGTAGGCAAATAAAAGATGTCAATAAGCCTGCGTTCTAGATTAGATGATTATAATAAAAAGGTTTTCTCTCTTATTCCTTCTCAAATTCAAGTATTAACCTATATTTTAATTTCCAATCTCTTGGTTTTAACAATAATATCTAACAGTCAATCCCATCACTTTTTATCCTGTTTAAAAAAATATCAAATTCCAGATTTCAAATAGAATTACTAATTCTCTTTTACAAAGTGTAAAAAAGGGATCTTTTGCAAATATTCTAAATATATATGTACTACATTTTAAAATTATTTTTGTGTTTTATTGAAATACTCAGAATAAAACAATACTTCTGAAAATGTTAAAATTTGTAAATAGTGTATCCCTTGATACTACATGAGTCACTTGAATAAAAACACTGTTTATAAAACTGTAGTTTCAATTATTATTTCTAGTGAAAGAAACTAGTAAGACATAACTAATACAGGAATGAATTGACAAGGCATATGTTCTGTTTTACATTTCATATTTTCTCTATTAAATGGCACATATGTATGCTTCTAGAGTAAAGCCTAGATTATAAAATAATTCCTAAAACAATGTATCCTACTTTCTTTCTATGAAATTGGCATTTATTTTTCTATATTTTTAAATCATTACTCCACTGTGACTATTACCAACACAGAAAAGATATGGTAGATAAAATGCATGAACCAAATTTGGATTTTAAATACTTGGTTTCTACTTTTATTGTGGTTTCTTTGCTAGTTGTGACATCTTGGGTAAATTACCTCAAAACACTCTATGCCCCAATTTCCATATCTGCATATTGGGGGTAAAGACAAAAACTGCATTCTTTGTAGCAATTACAAATAGGAATTTTTTTTTTTTTGCAAAAATTTGCAGTGCCGAGAAAGTTTTAGCTTTAATTTTAATAAAAGATCAAGTTACCAAATCACTTTTGTTATTATATGCTAATGTTAAGCTAAAATTATTCATACTTCACTGCATTAATATTTAATAATATTTGACATATAGTAACTGTAAAGATGTAAAGATAATCTAGAACCTTATTGCCTGGTACCTGAATAAAACTCTTATATTGTACTAACTAATGAAACAAAGCACTTTTAGTAAGTCAGGAATCTGAATACTGACTAGGTATTTCCAGGGAAAAAAACTGATCTTCTGTAGAGCAAGAGAAGGACTATGAATGTTCTACCTATTCCTGCTATACTTACGCTAGGTATTTGTCCTTTCCTGCCCTTGTCAACTCTTAGCAAATACTAATGTGTTATTTCCAAATATCTTGAGTACTTCTTCTCTCTCTACTTTCGTACTTCAGAAACAGACATGTGCAAGTGCACATGCATGTCCATCTCAATGGACTCACAGAGTCAGAGGCTGACATGGAATGCTACTGTGTAGAGCAAAGGCATAGATCTGCTGCTTAAGTTTGATCCTGCCTATGATTCTGGGAGTCAGCCAAGGAGTGAGTAATGAAGAAGTGGTTTCTGTAAGATTCCATGATGTGATGGTACTTCTAATAAGAGATACTTCAATAAATGACTAATTTTGATTCTGAAACTCATATTTTATGAGTGCAAAGATAAAATTCAAGAAATCTATATACTTAAATAAGCCTCCAGAGTAAATGAAAAAAAATTACATCATTTCAATCAATTATGCTCAAAGATCTTAGTTTCAGAGTATTAAGTACCAAACACAATTCTTAAACTTTCAACTGTAGTAGTAACATAACTGAAAAAATCACCTTTTTTTCCTGAGGCTATGGTGCTTTGTAAGATTAACAATGACAGTTGGGCCTTTGGTTCACAAAGATGATTTTCAGGCCCTCCTCCTCCCCTAAGTTTCAAAACTAAGTGGGTTACTGTGTATCCTCTAGGTGAAACAGACTATTACTTATACAAAAATACTATTTACATTCTGAATATGAATGGTCCTTGTGAAAGTCTAAACTATGTTAAATTGTTATTAAAAAGGAAATCCCTTTCCATATACTTACAAGTAGCATTAAAACCTGCTGATTGTGTTGGAGAACAAAAGATGCAGTTTACTTTTTCTTTTAATGGTATAAGATTTCTTCCAAATAAAATGCTTAGGCAGAAATATGTATCTGGTCAATTTTAAATGTATATTGTAATGTGCTTATGTTTTAATACTTTATTCACAAACTAAAATATTCACTTAAAACATTTCTTCATTTAAAACATTCTTTATTATAGAAGAAACTACTAAAAGATATTAAAACTGAATTTCTGAGAAGTCAAATGCATCAGGCAATCATTTGTCTTATTGGTAGACTAAATCATGTTAGTATTCTGAAATAATGTGCTTTATCACCTTATAGTCAAAAGAATTAAAATCATCATTCATATTTACATGAAATAAATTTTAAGGCAACTTTTGTAAATTCTAGAAGAATTCTATGCACACAGCAAGTATTTACTAATGTCCAGATGACTATAAATGATAGCTAACAAATTTAATATTGTATTAAGAATATAGAATATTATCTACTCCAGTTATTTTAGTCACTTTTTAAATAAGATATATTAAACTACAATGAAAATATAAGTAAATGATTCAAATTATCTTTTAAAATTTCCAAACAAAACATACTGGTATTATTAAAAGTGGAATAAAAACCTTGCTTCACAAAAATTAACTACATCTGATATTTAGACATTTGGTCAAATAAAGTTATAATTCAGAAGTATTTTATACTTTGCTGACCTCTGAAGTAAATCAAATCAATTTTTTTTAAGTATACTGTTTTGAATATCTGAGGTATCTAAAAAGTACTGAATGCTATGATGAATTATCACTTATTTCTTTACCTCATTTTATAGTGAGGATTTAAGTCTTTTAAAATCAATTTTACAGTTTTAAACTGGTTGTCTTTTATTGGACATTAATAAGATGAGTATATTACTGAATTCCAACTCTGGATAGAGATATTGTTAAAGCAAAAGTATTTTTCTAATGAGTATGAAGTCTTATCTCACCTAAAGAATCATCTTTAAACTTTATAAGGATATCTCTCTAAAAAGCCAAATTAATTCCAAATTTTAATATAAGAGGTTCTGTATCAAAATGAGTAAAAGGATCTAAATTTATCTTCTACAAATGCTGGAGAATGAGCAAAACAAATCTTACACTTCAAATGAAAGAATCTGAATTTTTTCTATCAAAATGACAAAAGCTTCATGAAAGATTTGAATCAGTAGCGACTTAGAATGAAAAAGTACAAGTAATAATTGTACCTCTGATTTTTTAATTATATAGAAAACAATTAAATATTGTGAAAAAACTACTTAATGTTCTGTCACAAAAATTATTTACCATGGTAAATGTATGCCTGTCTGCTCTTTTTCCTAAGTGCCACCCCAGTGGAGGATACAGGTTTGTGATTTTCTTAGACATAAATAATATGAAAGAAAAAGAATATGAAGTTAGCTTTTTAGTTGTAATTATATTAAATGAATCTGAATTAAGATGTATAATTAATTCAGCCATTATTGGACCCAAATTAACAATTGTAAAAATGGATAATTTTGAAAAAGAAAACATATATTCTTGAAAAGCATTTACTTTCGAGACTTTTAAAATAATGTTCCCTAACTCCATTCCTTTTACATCCCCATGATCACTTCTGCCCCCTGCTGCCCATAAATTAGCCTCCTCTAATATTTCTAAATGGGTTAAACACCATAAAAGGTAGAATACACACAAACACAAGTTTTCCATTTTTAAATGTCTAAAATGACCCTAAATGAAGACAGTCTATCAAAATAATATGTAGAATCAAGAGCAAAACCAATATAATTATTTTTCTACTGGATAGTAAATAATTACATATGAAACATTCCTTCATCTTAAAAGGGGCATTTAAAAATTTTACAAAGAAAATAAACTATGACTAACAAAATAACTAATGTTTAGTTATAAAATCTAATGTGATTAAAAACAACACTAAAAATAGGCTACTAACTATGCCAATTATCAGGATGCCAGACTTCATTGTTTTAAACATATATTCAAATATACATAACTAAAAATTAACATAGCTGTCAGTGAATATGGTTACTTATAGTCTATCACTGGATATATATAACATTGAGGAGATAGATATGTTTATTGTTTATATCTATCTATCTGAAGAAAACACAGCAGAATAAAAACTCACGTAGATATTACTTAAAAGATTTTTTTCTTATTATCTATTCTGTGTTATAATTCTCAGGGGTGACATATAAATATGGTATCCTTTACAGCTCTTGAGAAATAAGTCTAATACAAAAGGCTATAAAGGCCAAAATGTGAAAATGTATATATGAATAGTTCAGAAAAATTCAATATCGTGTGTGTTTTATATCACATATCTAAAAAATACTTAGAAAATTACTTTTTAACTTATCAAGATGCTTTAAACTAATACATAAAATATTTGGTCTGTTATAATACATTGCTAAAGTAAGCATTTTGCAGATTATTTTTTAAAAAGGCAAGAAATTTTTTAAAGACACAAATGTTTTAATAACAAAAGATCTTAACAATACTTATTATCCTACTAGTTTTTTACCAGACATATCCAACCTGATCAGAAATAGAACATTATAAATACTGTTCAGATATAATGTATTTGGTATTGTGACATATAACTAGCACAAAAGCTCTTTCTTTAATCAAGCAATCATAATTGTCAAGGCATATGCAAAGAATGAGACCTAAAATACAAGTTAACATTTTAAGCTACAGGGAAAAAACACATTATTTCATATGCTATGCACTCAAGAAGACATTTCTATTGCAATTTTCTTACTGCTATTGTGACAAGGGAAAAAAATTCTAATAGCTTCAGAATCATATGTATTCAACTTTTTTTAACATCTATAAAACATAAAAACAGTTTAATGTTCATTTCCTACAAGAATTCACATTCAGAAGACAGTCATCAAAATTTACTACAAGTGAGATAAGTAATACTGACAGAGTTCTCCAGCTTAACATTTCCCTTCATCTTCTCCTTGCTTTTTAACATTACTGTATATTGGTAGAATGGATTTCTTTTTATGCTGGTGTGCCAACTTTGCGTATTTAGAACAATATTAAGTTCTCCCTAAGACTACAGAGAACTTTCAATGCAGTCTGATAAAATTCAAAGTAGAATCTGCATTATGGAAATTAAGAATCTAGCAGCAATAATAATAGGTTTTGGAACTGCCTAATTTGGTGCTAAAAAAGACTCAGAATACTGTACATTTAAATCTGACCCTTTCAACTCTATTCCTTTGTCATAATATAGCTGAATACATTTTTATTAGGATTTCTTTAATCCAAAAAAAAAAAAAAACCACCAAAGACCCTCCTCCTATTATTTGTCTTGAATTATTCTCTTGAGATGTGTGTATATATGTTATTGTCAATGGTATTGGCTTCATGGAAGAAAGAAACTTAACTACAAAAAAAAACTTCAAAGAAAGCTTCATTGGAAGTCTTCAAGAACAATACCGAATTATTGAATTTTAAAGCATTTAGTGCATTTTGAAACATTTTATCTATAAAGTAGATAAGACAAAACAGGTTAGCACAAGGAAAAACTTCACCTTTCTACAGTTTTTTTTTCTGTTAGTTTCCAACATACAAAAATATATTTCATAGAAATCACATGCCTAGCTTGTTTCTTTTAATCTGTATCTGAGATCTGAGTTATTGTATGTTACTCTTTTCTTTCTTTGATCTTCCTCAGTACTCAGCTCACTGTTAACTGTCCTGGGTGGTCTGCCAGCAAAGCTTAGGGATTGGTATCCTCTCTATTGGCTGCCTTTTAGGGATTCCCATCAGCTGCATTCTTACATGCATGTGACAACTTTATTAGCTCACTCGAATTGTGCTGCAGAACATCTCTATAGCATACATACCCTTTCTCAAACAATCACACTTTTACAGTTGACTTAGAACAAATAATTATATGAACACTTCAGCTGTTATACTCAATAATAAAGTCGAAATGAAGAGAAATTTCACATCATGTTTAAGTCAGGGCTTGGTTTTCATGTTCAGACTAAAAAAAAAAATCAATTCCAGATTGATTTTTGTGTATATATCGTTATTGTCAGAGGATTAATTGATGAATTTTTCATTTGATGAGTCAGGTGGAATAAGCTCTGAGGCACTTAGTGAGCAGAATTCTAATTTACTCCAGTTCTTCACACTCTGAAGTAAGCTCATCAATTTTGATATTTATCATAATTTATTTGTTCCAAAAATGTTCAGGATAAGGTTCCAAGGCAAAATAAAAGGTACTTAAAAATCTGAATACTTTTGCTTACACATTTCATGATAATGTAATATAGATTTTAAAAAATAGATTTATGTCACTTTTGAAAGATATTTAACCTCTGATTTGGTCTGCCCACTTTTTTTTTTAAATTTCAAATGCCACTGTACTGCTGGTTTCTATTTACCTTAAAAATTTCTACAAAGCAACTACAGTAACACTGCAAATATGCCAAATTTACAATGACATATGAAACCAAACATAAAAATTATGAAAATTTTATTTTGGTTGGTTCTGGGGTAAAAATAAGAAGTAGAAATCCTAAAAATCCTAATTTCAAAAAATTTTAAAGAAAAAATTAAATGCATTTTATCAATTATGGACCCATTTTTTAAAAAAAAGTAAGTCAGAATTTCATCATAGATTAAGTGGTTAACAGTAGATAAAGAAAAACGGATTTCTTCATATCTTATTTAACACCACTTAATATAATGTTGCTGTGTTTTCCAAAGATAAGCTGTCACATTTCCAAGATGTTTTATATGTGAATTTTTCATATAAAGCAAGGTAGTTTTTAAAAGAGAAACTGAGTAAATATATTAGCTTTGAATATGTATCCAAACCCTCATAACCACTGATTTAAAAGTTCTTTCTCCTTCCTATGGGGGCATTTTTCTAGTAACATATTTTCATCTCTATTATTTCCCCATATTTTCATTTTTATCCTTCCTTTTTGTTGTGCTGCTAAATCCTTCACCTAATGTGGGACAATGCTCACCATCTTCCTAAAAAGGTACTATATGTAGAACATCTATAGTCACAAGCACGGAACAGCTTCCTTCTGAGTTTACACTAATCAACATGATTTTCAGGAAGCCAGGAAGAAAGTCAGTTATGATGCTCTTAGTCTCCCAGTGCTGTGAACTGTCTTCATAGAACTATCAGCATCAAGGATAGGGAGCAAGGGGTCATGTTCAACTATGACTAATAAAACATACTACTTCTCTATTCTTGCAAGTTTCTCCTTTTCTACCTTCATGACCTTGCCACTTTCCTTCATTACTCTGTCCTCATTGGATACTAGAGCCAATAATGACAGCATCTGCACAAGAGAATAGCTTGGAACATGAGCTGAATGAAACTGATTCCAAGTCAGTTTTACTGACCTATTGCTTACCTCCTTAGAAATGGATAAAAGACAACCTAGATTATTTGAACACTAACCTTTTCTCAAAAAGATCTCTCAAAAATTGTTCTCATTTGACTTACAGCATAAAGGCATGACAAAGCTTCCAGACAACACAACTTTTCTATTTACTTTAACTGATTTTTTTGATTCATTCATAACAGTTTCAAGTACTCATTTTTAGACTGTACAGAAAGATAAAATTTATGGCTGCCCATTCACTCATTGTCAAATTTAATGAAATGATGTTATAGTCTAGTATCATGGAGTAATATTCCTTAAAATTATTACAGTGAATAAGCTATTAAACAGTGAATAAATGTGATCCCACCAATCTGATGCAAAAGTAGTTTAATTAAAACACTAGGAAAGGTGGAACAAATACCAAATTTTATTTTCAAGATCAAACCATATAAAATACTCCCTACTCCCTTCTCTTTAAACAAGAATATCCTTCCATGAAAGAGTCCCATGCAAGGCTGACAATACCAGTGATTTAGACTATGCTTCCTACTCAAAAAAGCTAGTGAAGGAAATCAAAGCAGATAAACTAAATTCTGTTAAATCTGCTATGTCTCAGTAGATGTGGTAAACGGTAAAACTGTAAGTCAAGTAGGATTTGAGAATCTATGGAATTTGCTTCTTAGTAACATTTTAATTTGTTACCATGACTAATACAGATGTATGAGAACTTGCTAAGAAAATAATGTTGTAAAGTAAATAAAAAGACTGAACACCATGATACTGCAGTTGCCCTAAAACCATAGTAATCGATGAAAATATTGTAAAGGTGCAATAATGTTGAAGACATCAGTAGGAACCCGTATTTTTGTTATTAACTATAAGCAGCTATACTTTGACATACAGCATCCGAAACAGTAACTGCTTCCTTCAAAATAGTTTTTGTGAGTGCAGGATTATTGAGAGAGAATATAGACTGAATCTGTAATCATTTACTTGAAAATACATTTGTATGGGCTAAGTACTTCAATAATAAGCAATCAGAGTAAGACAATATATTATATAGACATAGAAAAGAAAAACAACAGAAAAAGGAATCATAGTACCTTTTATCTCTGAAATACTAACTGTAAATATATCTGATCATGAATGAGTAAAATTCCATAATTCTGCCTGAAATGATAAGTGTCATTGAAATGAAACAGGTAGGATTCTGAATTACTGAGTGTTAACCTTTTGAATACAAACTTGTACATTTTTCTAAAATGGGTTACCTTCTTCAGTAAATGAGATGAATTAATGCTGGTTCAATAACTGTGGCCATCATTATACATCACTAAGCAATTTATCCATTAATTCTAATGCTATAAACATGGAGACTATGAGATACTGGGTGAAAATGGTGGAGGGCAAGTTTTCTTGATGTCTGCCTCTTCTCATGAAGGTACAAAGTAGGGAGGAAAAAAAGAAAGATTCCCTATAACAAGACATGGTTCCTTGTTTTTACTTAATCACTGAATGAATTAACAACTCTCCCCTTAGAAGTTATACTCTTTAGTAGCAATGTCTTCCACATTTCATCAATGACCATGAATTTTCAATTGTATTCAAAAGTTTCCTTTATTTGTAATGAAATCAAGCAATCATGCTAATCACTGGCTTGTTTACCTTTATGAGGTAATACTGCCATCTTGTGGACTTAAAAATATTCCTGATTAAAAAAACCACACGTAAGTTGCATTTTCCTAACTACAGGCATAAATAGGTACTGCTGATGAGTATAATGCAGTGTGGGACATCTGACTGTCCCAGATAATCAATATTTAATACTACACTGAACAGAGACTTTTACCTCATCATATAATTAATCTATTCATGATAAAACTCTTGGTCGAATCAGATAGTCATAAAGGTACAATTTAACGGCTCCCAACCGCCAGTTTACAAAAACTCATTGTAGTTTTCAAGGATATATTAGGGTCATAAAGAAATGAGAGAAGTAAATATAATACAATATTTTTCATACAAGCCTAAAGAAATCCAAGCATTGAGAAACATTAATATAGGCAATAAACAGTTTTTTAAATTGAACTATTTTTATGATTTTATAACTTTGCTTCTTATCCTCAAACCCTGAATTAATACATGCATATTAGGTATGCCAAGTATAGGCTCTAAGAGAAACAAAAATGACAAAGGAAGATACTTCACACTGGGTTGCATGTTCATTAAGGAATTCTGTATTAGAAGCACCCCAGAAGGGACACAGAAGCCAGCACAATGAGAATGAGCTCTCCCAGGGCAGAAGTACACTTTTTTTTTCTGTTAATATGCCACGCATCTCTTCATTTACTCTTCTCAATACATGCCATGTTTCCAATTACAGGGGGCTGTGCCACAAACTTCACCTACCATGGAAAGTCAAAGGATAAGTGCTATCCCTATTCTGCACACAAGAAACTATTCACCAGTCTTTCCTGTAGGTAATAACATATTAAAAATATTTTTATTCACTCTAGAAAGTAAGTATGCTGAGTGTTACATAGTATCACTTAACTTATAACATTACCTTCTGTCACTGTGAATTATGAGGAAAAAAATTAACAGCACTTGAGTATGAAAAACAAGCAAAAGCAAACCATCAACCTTAAGAATTTTATCAGGGCAGTGACAGAGAAACAGAAACTAAAAATCACCACTTAAATATTTTGGCATTTATTTATAAGCCAAATAGAAAGCAATCACCAAGTATACATTTAATCTTAAAACAAGTATGAAATGTATACTCACAATGCATTTAAAACATTGTAAATGAATTCTATTTACATTGTGAACAATGTTACATTATGTATCATTTATGTTTTACTAATTACCCAAATTAAAACTATTTTCAACCAATAGTTATCTGTGTTATGAAAAGAATGAGAACTATTTAAAGGGAGGTGTGAAGCAAAAGTAGAAACGCCATTGACTAGCATTAAAAGTCACTTTTTATTGCACTGGTGTACAATTCCAAGAATCTCTTTTTGGGCTTCTTCCTACCCTGAGCAATACAAACTGTTAATTCTGTATTGTATTTACACACAAATACTGATCGTGAGGTGATCAGTACAAGCAAGCTAGCAGAAACATTCCATATAATATAGTAGTAATCTTGAATGGATTCAAAACTCTCTAAGTAGATCCTGAGGGAATATAATTCAAGGAATTACTATGTTAAATATTCATAGCAAAGATCTTGCAAGATAAATATAGGCAGAAGCAGTAGCAGCAAATGAAACTTTACAAAGATTAATATAAAAAATAAGTATGGGAATGCTAAAGTAAGTCCATAGCATTTGGACTATTCTATTTGAAGCATGCATGGGACTAGAGATTTAGGATTTACAAATGTATCCTTTCTCTTCATGGAAACAGCAGGTAGGAAAATTATTTTAAAAAAAAACTTATTTATGCATACAGAATTGGGGTACAGACCAGAGGTACAGGGGTGGTGCAAGGACTCACCAGACACAGAGTGGGAAGCAGACTAGCTGGATAGAAATAACACTGTTGAGGGGGGACCTCAGGAGAGGTCTGCTGTACCATAAGGGTCACTTCAAGGCTTGAGATGGAACTCACAGTGAAGCAGCTGTGGATAGCTTGCAGTGCTGTGTCCTAGCCAGTTGGGCCACCAGGGAGGGCCTAGGAAATTTAATCTTTCACTTTAGTATTTACTGAATGTAGATAAGGGTCAGGCATAGAATTAGTGGCCAGGACTAACTGATAAGACAGATAGCCTTTACCCTAAGGGCAGAGAAATGACAAATAGATAATTACAAGTATGCAATTGCAACAGAAGAGAAATATGCAATAAGAACATATAAAAAGGGTTAACATGGGGATAGTGGAAGGAAGATGGAAATATTTACCTACAAAATTGATATTTAAGCTGAGCAAAGAGACATGGGAGAGTAGATTGAAAGATTCTGAGAACCAGGTGATCAATGTACATAAGAGCAACAAAAAGTAAGCAAAAGATTCAAAATGGACAGTGACATATGTACATCAAGTATGTGTCTTCAAAGATCATTCTGGCTTGCTAAGCGGAGTTCAGCTGAAAAGGAATGAGAGTGGATGTGGCCCTCTGTTGTAGCAGTTCTTGTGAGAGATGGTGGCAGCTTTGATTCCTGTGTGTAGTGGAGATGGGCAGGAAATGAATTACACAGCCACAGACATTAAATAGCACAGTGTACTGAACAAAGACAATAATGTCAGTACTACAAAACATGCAACAATAGCAACCATATTACAATATTTAGTGGTGGTACTTGGATATATGTGTGTAGAGTTTAGAAGGCTGGCTTGAGGTAGGTATTTGCATTTGGAAAGCTTTAAATGAATCATTAATAAAATTGAAGCGAGGAAGTGGAAGACTGCCTAGAGAAAGTGTAAGATAAGGGTGTACAGCCATACAGTGAAAGTTTCAAATATTTAAAAAGCAGATACTAAAGCAGCTAACAAAAACTTATAATAAAGAATCTGTAAAGGCTTGCTGTGAAAACTATTTTGTTGAAGGGTTTCTGGTGCCATGCCTAAATGTTTCATACATCAAGGAGATGTCATAGGACATACTCCAGCATTAAAGAAACAATGAGAAATGGTTATTTTGAATGACTATGCTTAATGCTAAGTTGAAATTAGCTACATTATATATTAATGAGCAACTCACATTATCTCACTGTACCCTCATTAACACAACAAAATTATTCATGTCATCTCCCTTCTTCATACACCTCAGAAAAGTTATGCCCTACTAGCGGGCATATAGCTGGGGCCAGCATTTGACCTGGGATTTGCCCAACTCTAATCTTTAGCGTCTATTGCCTTCACCAGTAATAACACTGCATGACATTCCTACAGACATTATAGTTTGGCATATATCAACTCATATATTCCTCTAAGTAACTCTGAGAATGGGGCATTATCCCCATTTGGCAAATGAGAAAATGGGTTCAGAAAAATCAAGTTATTTATCGCAATTCACATACTTTGCAGGAGGCAAGAGAAATGGAAAGTTAGAACACTTCAAGTCCACTGTTTTTTTCCTAGTACTCTGCAGTGACTTTATTCTTCTACAAAAAATAATGAAACCTCCCCATCATGTTTGGTTCCACATATTCATTTACCAGATGAGTGATTATGTACTTGTACAATTACTTTTTTAAAAGTTTAATAAGTATTCTTACTCTTTTATAACATAAAATAGTTGCTTTTGCTGTCTCTTTCCCGTTCTCATTTCTATGTACCAACATTGAAATGTGACTGACTTCCAACAATTCAGTGCTTAGCCCTCTGTATCCTCTCTCTATATTCCCTCCCTACCATATTTTTTGTTTTAACCTCCCCCTTTTGTTAACAATCCTTGGTCAACCTGTTCCTAGTTTTATACCTGATTACTATTTTCTTATTCTTATGTGCTTACTGATAATCTCCTTTTTGGATGTCTGTTTTCTCAAACCAAACCAATCAACAACTAAATTTACTAATCTTTGCCAAAGTAATAATATCCATTTCAACTGCTGATGATAGTACAGTGCCCTGTTCTGTAGCAAATGTTCAACTAAAAACATATATATTAAAGAAGTAGCATGGGACAGGAGGACATTGCATGTGTGTATATGTCTGGAAAGGCGTGGAGGTAAGGCCCTCTTACAATTGCTGTCTATGAATGGGAGGTCATACTAACTATACATTTTTCTATGGGTTTTGGAATATTTTGTCCGTTCCTGTTCTTTGCGTGTTTCTTTATATTCCATTATGAGAGAGTGATCATCCAGTAATTCTTTCTTTTTTTGACTTATTTTACTCAGCATAATTCTACGCAGTTTCATCCAAGTTTTGCTAACAGCAAGATTTCAACACTTTTTGTATATGCAGTAGTGTAGTATTCCATTATTTATATACATAGCACACTGTTTTGAAAGGGATGACGGAGGGCAGGAGTAAAATGAGGAGGAGACCCAAAGGTCTATGGTGAAGAAGTATGGGTGCTTTGCTGGTGGGTATGGTAACAGACATCTAAAGAGCTATAAACGTATACAGTGAAGTCATACATAGTTTTAAAACAATATTAGCTCAATTAAAAAAAATTAAGATAGGGTCCTCTCTGGTGGTGAAAGAGTTAAAGTGCAGCACTATGAAGCTAGCCACAGAAACTTTAGTACTGGTTTGATCCCTGACCCACATGGCACAGCAGACCTCTCCTGTCTCACCTGCTGCTCCCCTTAGCAGTGTACTTTGTCAATCTGTCTCTGTTGAATCCTCTCACCCACCCCTGCACCTATGATCTGTACCCCAGTTCTGTATGCATAAATCTTAAAAAAAATTAAGATAAATAGAATTATGTTCTTTGGTTTCCCTACTGCTTCTTACATGTAATCACTAAGAATTAAAAGTGCTTTTTTTTTTTTTAAGGATTTATTTATGCTTACAGGACTGAGTACAGGCCAGAGGTGTGGTAGGTGAGAGGATTCATCAGTGACAGAGTGGGATCAGAACAGACAGCTCTACTGAAATACACTGCTGAGGGCAGCAGCAGCTGGGTCAGGAGAGGTCTGCCACGCCATGTGGGTCAGCTCTGTGACGGGGAATCGAACTCGTGCTGCAGTGGCTTCGGAGAGCTTCATAATGCAGTGCTTTATCCTGTTGCTCTACCTGGGAGAACACCTAAAAGTTGCTTTTTGTTTGTTTCTCCCATCTTTCCTAGATATTTTCTTGATACTCTGAAAACTGATTCCTAATCCTGGTTGAACATTATAATCAGCTGGGGTGCAGATTATAGACTGATGCTTTTTCTCTTTCCTCCCAGTAAGATTCTGATGTAATTCATCCAAGGTGCAAAATGAACTGACAGCAACTGTTCCCAAACTTCATTGCATATTAGAACTACCTAGAAAATATCCCCAAATCCAAATTAAACCTCACTGTCCAGTCAGTTACTTCAACACTCCCCCAGATAATTCAAACTCAGTAAATTATGGGAGCAAAGAAAGGAAGGGAAGCAGCAATCACATTTAAGATACCATTTCAATTTATTTCAAGTGAACAAAAATTCCAACTTATGTATTTTATGGATAAGAAGGAAGGCTGACTTTCAGCTTGGAAGTAAGATGGCTACATAGATGACCCTGTGAAAATATTTAATCATATAGGTTTCAGAGAAGACCTCTGCTTTTCCTCATTCCAATTTTGCTCACCATGAGAAATCACTCAATCTTATCACACATGTGCAGTCTTTTCCATGACTTCGAGTACTACAAACTGAATGTAGACCTGGAGTGTTGCTAAATGTAAAATGGCTTGGAATGTTTCTCCTGATTGTTCTCCACTAGATTAAAGGGATTGATCAATTTTGTATTAGCAATAACTGAAACAATCTCCAAGTTTTTCAAAAGGTAAGCCATACAATAAGAAAGTATGCTTAGAAAGCATTCCTACCTCAGAACGGTAAATTTCCATTGGTACAATTTTATTCTATCTGCTTATATTAGAAGGATAACTAAAAGACAATCAGATGACAGAAGATATATCATTAAGAAAACTCTACATAAATAATTTGCCATTTCTTCCTTACCATGTCATATACACACAGTGCTGTAGTGGACAATAGAAAGAACTATTTTAAGACGTTGGAGAATGAGAAACTTACAATTTTTTGGTAAAGTATCCAAATTGAAGCCGTAGTTAATAGAACATGTCAAAATGACTCATTAGATTGGGCAGGTAATGACCAATCTAACGACTTGCTAAGCGAGGTTAGTTTGGGTTCCCAGATACAGGCAGCTGAAATGACTCTCAACTCACATAGCTAGTTGAGTGTGCTCTGCATTATATTAAACATGGGCACAAAACTTCCCACAGTCTTTCCACTGAGATATGTGGTGTGAGTCTTTTCTTTTTGACACTGGGCTGGGGGTTTCTCTGTCCTTTCTTGACACAGAGCTATAACATATGAAATCATACAATCCAGATACTGTCCATCCCATGAGATATTAAAGTATTACTACTAAAACTACCAAATTTCCAACTGCTAAATTATATCACACTTAAAACACTTCAAATTATCATGATACTCCAACAGATGACAAGCTCCATGAAAGCTGGGATTTTATCTATTCACTTGTAAGTCCCTATCACCTACAACAGTACTTCATGCATATGCCATTCATTCAAGAAGAAAAACTTATCTTTAATGTGGTTGGTGGGAAAAATGATCTCAAGAGAAAGTAAACTGAAGACAAGCCTTATACTATACCCTTGTGTTGCACTAATGAGGGGTTTTCACTATTAAAAACTAGCTTTTCTGATTTACCAAGTATCTTTACTTCTGTCTTTCTATTAGTCAGTTTCATGACAACCGTGACAGAGGGATAATTTTCTTAATGAGCATGGTATAGGATATTGTTTCAGATCATAACAAAGTATCAAATGCAATTGAGTTAAGTTAGTTTCCAAGTTAAACCTGCTTACTCATGAATAAATGAGATTTTTTTCTTGCCTCATACACTCAATTTCCAGTGTTTAAATATAATTTTAATATGCCTTATTTACTGTAAAATGGCAGACCTTAGCTTTCATTCTGAAGGAAATGAAAAACATGTATCTCCTTTTGTTCTTATTTGCATACATTTAACTAGGTGCTTCATATAGCAAAATTCTCCTATAAATATTCACAGTGGACTTATGGTTCACTCCAGATGAACCATGGCAGATGGGATGAAATGCAAATATGAATTTGTTCAATGTTCATTCTTTAAGAAGGAAACTGATCCTAAGGTAGGATTTGTAAACCAAATGAGGGTTAACATGTGGTTTGAATAGAAACTCTTTATTTGGAAGTACTTACAAACTTCTGGTAAGTAACTGTATTAGCTCAGGTAAATATATGACAAACCAGGGGAGAAGCTGATAAGCTGCATTGGAATAAATATACAAAGTGAGGTGTGAACATAACAATGAGATCAAGGGAGGGAGCAACTCACCTCCCGGGATCTAAGCAGGATAACATGAGAAAAGAAAGAGAAAGAAAATCAGGCCTAAAATTTAACTGTGTTAGAATGTAGGTGACTGAGAAAAAAAAATGTGTTTACAGTTTAGAGTCTGCAAGAATAGGATCTACTTCTTCAAGAAACTAAGAGAAACTCAGCAGGTAGTGTGGGAAGTAAATGAATGTTGTTGGAAGCAGAAAGATGAGACAAAGAAAAGAATGAAACATGAGTATGGCTGAAGGACATATTTTAAAATCTGTACATTTAAGCCATTAGGAACATTAGGAACTAATGACAAGAAGCTTGACTCTGGAGCGATACCTGGATTATAAATCTCAACTTCACTCTGACAGCAGGGAACACATAACCCCCATTCATTAGACTCTGCAGGTACTAATGTTTTTCCCAATGCTTCTATCCCTGACTCAGTCTTCCCCAGCATAGAGCAGACCTATGTGACTGGTGACCTACTGTTTGTGATGAAACCTCTTCCTCCTGCCTAGGTGCCCAGCTGCCCTTATACAGTAACATTTCTTTCCTGCTTCTCAGGGCCGTGGGCATCCCATGAGGTTGGAAGATAAATCTGCCTACCTCTGAGAGACACACCAGGTAGCATATTTGCTAAGTAGAATAAGCCTATTTCCCCAATCTGTTATTTTTTCAGTTATAATAATGGTACATTGATCTCTATGTATTATGTAACTCATTATTTTTCCTCTTTTTTTTTTCTCAATTCTGGTAAAGACCAACACCCCAAGTTTAGAAGTATTAAATAAAATGCATTTTAGAATTAAGAAAAAAAACATTAATTTGATATCTTATTATTATGACTTCCTAATTTATTGGCATAACTAGAGAGAGAGAGAGATTGACTGATAGATGGAAGAGAAAGAGGAGAGGTAGAGAAAAGGGAAAGTAGAAAACAGGAATGAGTTGAAAGCAAAAGGGGGAAAGAATGCTGCTATTTAATTATGAGTTACCCAAATAAGGACTTATATGCTTCATCGTTAGATTTTCTGCAGACATTGAGCTTCAAATCTAAAATTGACACTTCTGATCTGTTACTTCCTAAGGGTATATACAACTCTTAGCCCAAGAGCTGAAAATTTTAAGAAATTAAGGTTCTTATATAAGAAGGTTAAAAGGTTTAAAGACTAAGATAAGTTTTGTAATTTAATGCCCTTGACTGCTTTTCTACAAGTCTGTAAGACTGCTGAGATTGGTCTTTTTCATCAATATCATCATAATGTGATTTATTCAAAATGCAAAATGGGAAAAGTGGAAGAATTGTTTAAGGAGGAAAAAATAGTGATTTTAGAATTCGATTTTCTTACCAAGAGTTCATTAGTTTGATTGAAGTGTTTGTTATGAGTATCCTGAATGTCCAGTGGAGGCACATTAACTTTAAATTCAAATTTATCCACGGGCAAATGTAAATGAGATTAAAATGTTCATTCCTATTATTTATTCTCACCTTCCTGGCTCTCCCTGATGGCGCAGCGGGTTAAAGTACCGCACTGAGAAGCTAAAGCCACTTCCGCATGAGTTTGATTCCCGCCTGCCCAGGAGGTGACCACACGGGCGTACGGGCGTGGCAGACCTCTCCTGACCCGCCCGCTGCTCCCCTCAGCAGTGTACTTCCTCGATCTGCCTGTTCTTCTCCCCACTCTGTCTCTGGTGAAGCCTCTCGCTGCCCCTGAGCCTCTGGCCTGTACCCCAGTTCTGTATGTACAAATAAATAAAACTTAAAAAAAACAAAAACATGGTAACCTAAGAATTTTTCTAGTAGTAAGATACTGGATTTTATAATATTTTTGTGTAGATTAACTTTTCTGCAAAGCATAATGCACACCACAGTATAGTATACTGATATACTTATCAGCAATTCCTTCATTATCTAATTATAGACAAAGCAAAGCAATCTAAATGAATACATATTTTTAAAAGTGTGATTTTTCATCTTTTTGGTCATAGCAGATTAAGTAATTAGCTTAAATTTTAATCTTTTGTGCAACTGATAAGTTAATAATGGATATATAAGAAAACCACAGATTTAGAAGAGTACTTTATAAAGATTCTAAATATAGATAAGAGCTTTGTATTAATTACAAAATAATGCAGCAGCAACCAAAACATAGTGATGGAATATATGAGGAAAACACCAAAGCATGTATTATATATTACAGAAGAAGTAATAGTATTACAGCTTCCTTATCCATATTTACTGTACTAAAAAAACAAGCAGTTTATACATTCGTTAATGACACATAAAATCAACTGGTAGTTCTTAAAGTCTATAAAATGACTTTTATATAACAGATTTCCTTTTGTGATAATGTCAAAACAAAATAAAGAAAAAAAGAGCCTATTTGTTAAGCATTCCTATGTTAAAAATTATACTCTTCTATTATTAGGTACATATATATAATCAAGTTTCTAATCAAGTTGCTACAACTCCCAAACACTAAAATAATTTTGTTCTTTTCTTTTTTCATTTTCATTTTCACTAGAACTAATTACCTTTAAAAAAATGATTCAGAGATGTCAAAAGTGACTCTCAGGGAATGTTTCAAGAGGTCCCAGTTTCCTGAGTTATAGCCTAGAACATCTGTTTAGCAATCTGGCAAGTAGCATGAAGCCAAAGCAGAGTATCACATAGATAGTAGTTGTATCTGACCTCAAGAATGTGACAGCTGGCTATTTGCCTATAACCTTTATACTGAAGAAATCTAAAATTCTGTATGCAAGAGAGACTAATAAAAATAAAAGTGCCAACACCAGGAACCTGGAGATGGAAAATAAGTCGTTTTAAGGAAAACAACTTGACTTCTTCATAGTAAGGAAATTCAAGAATATCAAGAGAACTTTACTTACCAAAAAATTAAAGCAACATAACAACTATTATTCTTACAGCCCAGTAAGTCAAGCATGTTCTAAAATTGGAGAAAACAAAATTAAAACTTAAATTAAACCCTCCTAGAAATGAAGTGCTTATGATTCATACTGTCAGTAGCATTCTTCAATAAGCCAGAAATTAGTTTATCAATTACAAATACTTTTCAAAATGGTAGACAGCAGTTATTAGCTACTTGATATATACTCTTAAACCAGGCATGAAATCACCAGTTGGAATGTGTCTATAAATGTACTAATGAATATTGCAAGTAACAATATCACAGTGTCAGAGAGAGCAGTAGTCTCAATAATCTGCAGGGTTATGGCATGTATATGCCATAATAGTGATAAATAATACAGTTCTATCTAAATGATAAATGAGATTTACAATCTCAGACTTAGCAGTCTAGTTGATCCAGTTATTAGATCATGGCTGACAACTAATTCCTAAGGTGTCTTAATAAAATCTCTTAATTAAAAAAATAAAAAATTGAAATTCCCACTATCTACTAGATTTTCATGGTATTCAAATTTATTTGAAAGGTAATGGTAAATATGCTTGAAATAAAGGATGAAAAGGCATTTTTTACAATTTATATTATTTTACATTATTCTTGTACAATGTTTGCCTTCTCCACTCAGGTGTAGTCCCCAGTGATAATATATTAACATTAGGTGAAATGGTGGTGGGAATTTTATGGGAAGTACACCTGAGAAGGCAAATACTGTATGAAAATGAACAATGATGTAAAAAATATATATAAATAAATTTAAATTTAAAATAATTGTGTTAGACCACAGTGTAAGAGATTATACAAACCAATGCAGAACTTAGAACATTTTGTGAGATGTGATTTGAAATTAGCTTTACTTTGTTCCTTCTTGAAATTTAAAGTAAAGGATGGAGCAAAGTTCAGGTAAAAGATGAGAATAACGGGCCCTCCCTGGTGGCGCAGCGGGTTAAAGCACTGCACTAAGAAGTTTAAGCCACTTCCCCATGAGTTCGATCCCCACCTGCCCCGGAGGAGCTCCACATGGCGCAGCAGACCTCTCCTGACCCGCCCACTGCTCCCCTCAGCAGTGTACTTCGTAGATCTGCCTGTTCTGCTCCCCCACTCTGTCCCTGGTGAATGCTCTCACCGCCCCTTAGCCTCTGGCCTGTACTCCAGTTCTGTATGAATAAATAAATAAATCTTTAAAAAAAAAAAAAAAGATGAGAATAACTTAAGGAAAATGTGTCATATCACCAACAAATAAGCAATATTCTGGGCAAATATCTGCATGTGATTATTAGTAGTTGTTATCCAATGTTATAAGCAAGTTTTAAAAATATAATTAATCTGAATTATAATCAAAAAAGGTTTCTTGGTTGACTATGACTACTGCCAGTGGCAATATATTATCATCATATATTCAACCTAAAGGTGAAACTACAGAGATCTTGGGTAAAGGTAAATTAGTAATTGCATGTTTTTATAGGTTTTTCCTAATCTCTGTCTATTGAGATTTCTTTTCAAATACAAGTAGCTCTTGAATTATAATTTTAATGTAAGTGAGTATTTTTTTTTACCACTGATTATCTTTTACCACTGATGACTTGAAGCATCAGATACTGGTATCAGCATGGCAAAGGTTCAAAATCTGAAATCAAGGTTGGAATTTTCTATAAAGACTAAGCTAAAAATAAATTCATTTCATTTTCAAAAATCATGCCTTGTTCTCTAAATAACTTATGACAGAAAGTGATTATGAATATGTAGCCTTATGAATATATTCAACAAATTGCTCCATTTTTCAATTTAGGTTTTCTTCATATTGTGAGCATCTGAATGAGTGGGGTTAGAAGCAGTAAAGAAGAAAATATTTTTCAGGAAAGAAAAGCACTTTTTAGTCTGAGTTAACCTAAGTAGTTAACAGGCAAAATCAACTCCAAAGTATCATATACAGTAAGATACCAGCTAAGTTACTTTTATTAATGCTAATATCATACTCAACAAGATACCAGTACTGTTACTAACAAACAGAAACCTTCCTATCAAACTGTCTAGTATTTAAGCATCTTAATAAATATATGCCACTCAGTAAATAAAATATTCAGGTAAACTTCTTCTGTGTTTTATAATAACACATAATGAAGATTTCTCATTCAGTCAGAAGTGTGTACCTATAAAACCTGGTCAATATGTCATGTTTAAAAACTACAACTGTAATAAATGCATCTAAGTACACCTTCTTTCTTCTGCAAAAGGAATAAAAGATGACTAGCTAGTCTAAATAACTTTACTTCAGAACAAGGAAGTAAAAGAAGTCAGATTATAAACCAAGATTGTGTTACAACATACTTCTAGACATATCTTTATGACAAGCAACAGGTAATATCAAAAATGTTTGCAGAGTGAGCATAAGATAAAAGAGCTATTCTCCTAAATTAAAAATTAATGTAAACTAAACAAAAGAAAGATATAAAACAAGTGTTGGAGAAGATGTGAAGAAAGCACACTGTTGGTAGAAACGTAAACTGTTACAGCCAACACAGAAAGCAGCACAGAGATTCCTCAAAAATTTTTAAATAAAAGTGGGGAAGGGGCAGATGGCATCACACAAAGTTTCTTTCTTTACTCTTGGGAGAACAAATTAGAGATCCCAACAGAAACCGAACTATGAGGGCCCAATGAGTTGGGACAAGACCACAATATCTCCCAATCACCAAAAGCAAATGCTAACAACATGTGACAGAACAGACACTGAAGAAGTTCATTACAGGTACAAAGAGTGAGTGACTGGAAGCAATCATTAGGAGAGAAACGGCAGTTCATACCCAAGCTACTTGCTGTAATGTAACTATGGGTGATACAAATGAGACAATGGCAATAGTGCTGGGGTGAGTCAGGTAAGTACAACCTCAGAAAGGCCCAATTCCTCTCACCATATGCCTCAGGATAAAACAAATGCTGGGAATTAGTGCATACAGTGAAGCAGAAGTAGGAAGCTGCACTGAAAGTCCAGCCTGTATACTGCAGAGGCATGGTATGAAACTCAGAAAGGAGAGCAATCACAGACACAAACCATGATGCTATGCATACCATTTTCACTGATGACAGACCCCTCTCCAAGACAAATCTTACCCACATAAGACCCAACTACAGGTAAGTTCCTCCATACATACAGTGCCATCCACTGGAAATATGGAAGCTCAGTATCTTTAATTAAACTTAGCAAAGAATGGGGAAATGGAAAACAAAACCAATTGGAAACATTACACCAGAAAGAGAAAACAAATTTCCAGAACACAACACAAAGACACAGAAGATCTTTTCTTCCCATCAAATACAAATTTCAAAATTACAATGCTAAAGATTACAAAAAACAGGAATAAAATTCAGAAAAACTAATATACAAGTAAACTCAGAAAAATAAATGTCCTGAGAAATAAAATTAACACATAGAGATGGAAATTGAAACTTTAAGTAAGAAAATAATTAGATTCACAATGTTAAAAAATCAATAGAGGGCCTCCCTGGTGGCGCAGCCACTGCACTAAGAAGCTAAAGTCACTTCCACATGAGTTCGACCCCCGCTTGCCCCAGAGGAGATCCACATGGCATGGCAGACCTCTCCTGACCTGCGCACTGCTCCCCTCAGCAGTGTACTTCGTGGATCTGTCTATTCTGCTCCCCACTCTGTCTCTGGTGAAGCCTCTCACTGCCCCTGCACCTCTGGCCTGTACTCCAGTTCTGTATGCACAAATAAAAAAATCTTAAAAAAATAAAAATCAATAGAAAGGGTTTAAAAATCCTACAGCAAGCTATATAAGTAGAACAGACTAAATGTAAGAACAGATGATTGACCTTGAAGATAAAAAACGGAGGATCAGGTGAAAGAAGAGAAATATATAGGGAAGAAAGAAAAAAACATTTCCAGAATTATCTGAGTACATGAGAAAAGACAATATAATAATTGTGGGAATTCCAAAAGGGAAAGGAAGAATTTAAAGAAATAACAGAGGAAAATATCCTACAACTGGATAAGGAACTAAATATTTAAGACCATGAAGCTAAAAGAATATAAAGTTATCTAAACAGAATGAGACATATACCAAGACACAATATAATGAAACTTCCATGAGGTCAAGAACTTCCATGGAGCTGCTTCGAGGGGCAAAAAAAGCAGATAACCTACAAAGGAAGCCTGAATAGCCTGGCATGTGATTTATTAAGAACCATTATGAGCAAAGAATGGAACAATGTAATAAAAAACATCTACACACTGTTAACATTGTCAAAAATTCTCTATTCTCAAAGGCTTTCCTTCAAATGTGAGGGAGAAATAAAACATTCTAAGGCAAACACACTGAAGAAACATGCAAACACCTGACCCCCCCCCAACCAGATGTTTAAAGGAGCTCTCATATATAAATCAAAGAGAAGAACATCCATAAAGAATTGAACAAGGAAACAGAAAGAACCATCAACTTTCATGTATTGATAGTCACTCTAAATATAAATGGACTGAACTCACCAACTAAAAGGTATAGTGTCAACTTAGATTAGAAAACAGAATCTAATTTTGTGCTGTTTCCAGGAAATGCAACTGAGTTATAAAGATAAATGTAACTCAGAGTAAAGGGTTAGAAAATAATCTTGTAAGAAAATGAGGCCCAAGGGAAGAGATAACCATAAAATAGAACTCTAGTTAAAAAAAAATAATGTGACATGGATAAACATTAAATAATGATTAAGGGAACAAGGCATCAGAAAGATGTAAAACATCGATATATGTACACAATAAAGAAGAATCAAAATAAGCTACATATATTATTTTCAAACCTGAAAATAGACATTGGGAAAATACATTAATGATTGGGGAGCTCATCACTCCACTTTCAGCAATGGACAGATCAAGCAGACAGAAAATAGGACATGATGGCCTTAAAAATAATTAGACAGGCCCTCCCTGGTGGCGCAGCGGGTTAAAGCACAGCACTGAGAATCTGAAGCCACCTCCACATGAGTTCGATTCCCGCCTGCCCCGGAGGTGACCACATGGCGTGGCAGACCTCTCCTGACCCGCCCGCTGCTCCCCTCAGCAGTGTACTTCATCGATCTGCCTGTTCTGCTCCCCACTCTGTCTATGGTGAAACCTCTCGCCGCCCCTGAGCCTCTGGCCTGTACCCCAGTTCTGTATGCACAAATAAATCTTAAAAAAATAAATAAATAAAAAAAATAATTAGACAATTTTAGCAAAAAAAAAAAAAATTAGACAACATTTGATAAATAGATAGCTATAGGGTACTGTACCCCAAAAAGTTGAATACAAACTATTCCAAGGATTCTCCAAGATTTGATACTCATATTATAAAACAAGGATTAACAAATTCATGCAGACTCAAGTCACATCAAGCACCTTCTCTGACCCAATGGTATTCAACTAGACATCAATCACAAAAAGAAAGCAGGAAAAAAACAACAATATGTAAAGACAGCATAAGACAATACTGAATGACTATTAGGTTAATGAGGAAATAAAGACAAAAAGGTTAAAAATACCTCAAGAAAAAAAAACCTCAAGATAAATGACAATGTGGATACAACCATCCAGAACTTATTAAACACAGTAAAATCAGTACAAAGAGTGTAATATATAGCATTATAAACCTACATCAAGAAAAAAGAAAGAGCTCTCATATTCTTATTTCTCACAGTAAGGAACAAGAAAAAGATGAACAAAACCAAAAACTAGTGAGACAGGATATAATAAAAATTAGATTAGACAGAAATGAAACAGAAGTCAAAAGGGAAAAACCGAAAGATTAATGAATTCAAAAGATGGTACTTGAAAAATAAAACAGACAAACTTCTATATAGTCTCATATAAGGTGGAAAATGGGAGAAAACTCAAATCGTATAGCAGGTATCTCAATAATTCTGAGAAGCATAAGAGATCATGATGAATATTTATATACCAGTAAGGAAAAAAAGTCAGAAGAGATGAAACATTCTTTAAAGTATAAAACTATTCAAGACTAGATCAGGAATAAATAGAAAATATGAACAAGTCCATTATAAGCAAGGAAATTAAAACAGTAATCAAAAGTCTCCCAAAATACAAAAGTCCAGGTTTAGATGGTTTCACTGATGTGTTTCTATTAAATTTTCAGAGATGAATAAATACCTATCCAAGTAGTTTCAAAAACCTGAGAAAAAGGGGATACTTTTAACAATATTTTTCAAAAGATTTATTTATGTATGCAATAACTAAGATGTAGATCAGAGTTTGGGTATGAGAGGAATCACCAGACACAGAAGGTGAGCAGGACAGGCACATATACTGAAATACACTGCTGAGGGGAACAGTGGGTGAGTCAGGAAAGGTTGTCTACCTTTCCTGTGGGTTAGCTCCATGGAGGGCAATTGAACTCATGCTGCAGTGGAAGGTACAGCTTGGAAATGCTGACTTTAATCCCTGAGCCACCAGGACGGCCCTAAAAGATGTTTTTAAGGCCTACATCACCCTCACATTACAAACTGACAAGGAAACCACAAAACAAGAAAAATAGAGATGAATTCCCCGAAGGAACATAGATGCAAATATTCTCAATAAAATACTAGCAAACTAAACTCAATAATGCATTAAAAGGATCATACATCAATACCAAGTGGGATTTATTCCAGGAATACAACATGTATAAATAGTAACAACTTACCAAATCAAAAAAAGGAAAATAAAAAACATAGGATTATACCAACACAAGTTGAGAACATTTGATAAGATTAAAGCCCACTTATGATAAAATCCCTCATAAAACTTGGGATAGATAAAACATACTTTAACATAATATTTACCATATATGACAGCCGTACAGGGAACATCATTCTCAATGGAGAAAAGCTAAAAATTTTCCATAAAAATGTAGTACAGACAAGGAAAGTTCATTTTAAGAGCTACTGGTCAACCTAGTACTGGAACTCTTAACTAGAACAATTAGGAATGAAAAAATATATATAAGAGGAATTCAAACTGGAAAAGAAGTAGAGCTATCATTATTTGCAGAAGATATAATAGGTAATACACATGGAGAACCTTAAATACCCCATTAGAAAACTAATTGAAACAATAAATCAGTTCAGCAAAGTGAAAGGTTACAAAATTAATATAACAAATAATGACTTTTATATATGCAAATAATGAGCTATAAAAGGAAGAAATCTAGAAGTCACCTCGTTACAATTGCATCAAAAAATATTAACTACTAGAAGTAAACTTAACAAAGGAGGTGAAGGACCTACACAAAGAAAATTATAAGATACTGTTAAAAGAAATTGAAGAAGACACAAAGAAATGGAGAGATATTCTCTGCTCATGTACTGGGATAATTAAGACTATCAAAATGGTCATGTTATCAACAGCATTATGCAGATTCAAACAACTCAATCAAAGCTTCAATGACACTTCAAACAATAGAACAAGCAATACTGAAACTCATGTGGAACAACAAAAGACAATCAAAAGACAATCTGACAAAAAAGAGGAAGAATGGTGATATCACAGTTCCAGATCTCAAACTATACTACAAAGCTATTGTTAAAAGAAAAAACAGGCCCTCCCTGGTGGCGCAGCGGGTAAAGCCCAGCACTGAGAATCTAAAGCCGCTTCCGCATGAGTTCGATTCCCGCCTGCCCCGGAGGTGACCACATGGCGTGGCAGACCTCTCCTGACCCGTCCGCTGCTCCCCTCAGCAGTGTACTTCGTCAATCTGCCTGTTCTGCTCCCCACTGTCTCTGGTGAAGCCTCTTGCCGCCCTTGAGCCTCTGGCCTGTACCCCAGTTCTGTATGCACAAATAAATAAATCTTTAAAAGAAAAAAAAAGTGTATGGTACTGGAGCAAAATAAAACACTATGTCACAATGGAATAGAATTGAGAAGCAAAAAATAAATCCAACCCTATACGGACAGTTAATCTATGACAAAAGAATAAGAATATATACTGGCAAAAGGAGAGCCTCTTCAAAAAACAGTATTGGGAAAACTGGGCAGTCATACAAAAAAATTTAAAACAAGACCATTATCTAACATCATACACAAAAATAAACTCAAAAAGGATAAAAGACATGGAGGCAACATCTGAAGCCATAAAATACAGAAGAAAACGTAGGCAAAACATTCTAATACACAGGCTTAAGAGATCTCTTTATGAATTTGTCTCTACTAACAAGGAAAACAAGAAAATATAATCCGATTGTTTCACTGAACATACTAAAGCAAAAGGACACCCAACTGACTAGGGGAAAATATTTGCGTATCGTACATTTGACAAAGCGATGACATATAAGAGCTACAAAGAACTCATACAACTCAATAAAAAGAAAACAAATAACCCAGTCAAAAAATAGGCAGAAGAGCTAAGCAGGCCCTTCTCCAAAGTAAACAAACAGATGACCACCAGGCACATGCAAAAATGTTTACTTATGATTAAGGAGGTTAAGGAAATGCCCATTGCAGCTATAATATGATACCACCCAATTCACTAACTCAAAGGGAAATAGGCATTCCTTTGTTCAGTGCAGCACTGTTTACAACAGCCAACCTGTAGGGACAATCTAAGTACTCAAAACTGAGTAAATGGATTAGGAGCTACACAAAGCACTACTACTCTGATACTTAAGAAGATAAACTGTTGTCATTTTCAATGACATGGATGGAACAGGAGGTGCTTATGCTAAGTGAAATAAATGAGAAAGATAAATAGTAGATGTTGTCAGTTATATGTGATACCACCAAAGAGTCAGATAAAATCAAACTAATAACAAACCTAAAAATCTGACTGTAGATTTGAGGTTGGGGAGTTGGGGAAGAGCGGACAGTCTGGGAGAGAGGAGTGGCAAGAAAATAGCAGGGGGCCACAATGACCCATGGTTGTGGACTTTTGGTGTTGGTACTTTTTCTGTAATGACACTGAAGTAGTGTATGCTGTACCTATAAAAACACTTTGTCAACCAAAGTTATCTCAGTTGAAAAAAAGAACAACAGGCTGACATATCCAATTAAAACAAAATCTAAGAATAAAACTTCTAAAAGTTCCAGTCATCCTTCTTCTGGGAATTTATCAAAAAATATACAATCACTCATTCAAAGCATGCATTCTTGTGCTCATGGTCGACCTATTTATAAATCCAAGAGCTAGCAACAACCTAAGTAGCCATCCAGAGAGGAAGAGATAGATGTGGTAGTATACAAACAATAGAATACTACTCAGCTATTAAAAAAAGGAGAGATAAAACTATTACTTTCAACAACATAGATTGTTCTAATGGTATCATGCTTAGAAAAATAATTCAGATGGGAAAATCCAAACACCAGATGATTTCACTCATGCATGGCAAAGAGAGAGTGAAGTAGGTGGACTAGTTAAACAAACAAACAAAAAATTGGACTGTAAAACTGGTTAGTGGTTACCAGATGGGGAAAAGGTAAGGGAATGCATAAATTGGCTACAGGAAAAAAGGGTCAATTGTATAGTGATGGATAAAACTATACTTTTAATGGCAAACTTAATGCAGTATATACATACTGATTTTTTAATGATGCACACCTAAAAATCATATTATAATGTAGTATTATTTCAGTAAAAATATTTCTTCGAAGTAAAAGCCAAAATCTAAACCAGAACAAAAAAACAGATGTAATAAAAATAGGAAATAAATATATTCCTTATTCTAGCATGAATGTGTATTCACTCTAACAAATAAATTACTTCCTGAAGTTAGCTCCCTCATTTCCATTTAATAGTTCACAATCTATCTCTCTACCCAATCTTCTCAGTCTCTCCAACCCACCGGGCTGACAATCCAAATGCCTGGCTTATGCCTTCCTAATACCTACTGTCAATGAGAGACCATCTATTGATATTAACTACATATGTACTATTTATTTCATAACAGTTCTTCTCACTTAAAAGTCTCCTCCTACAAGTTATTTATTGCCAAACATTTTTTGACGTGGGACATACAAATGGAATGAAAAGTTGCTGAATGTATCTATGAGCCAGGTGTTTTGCTAGTTTTATATTTGCAATTAACAGAAACACTTTAGCATAGCAAACTCCCCACTCCATTCCCCATGTAGTTAATGATCTCTTAATGAATACATTAGTACAAAAAGAATTCAATATTGACAGCATCTTTGTGATAAAGATTTCCTTTTACAATTAGCAAGTAATTTAAAATTTGAATGAAAACAAATAATTAGATTATATTTTTTGGGAAGTGAAAGTTTCCTATTTTGATTACTTAAAGCAGCCATGGATGTGTCAGAAAAAATAACTATAAAAATAAATTCCATAAAATCAACTTAAGACCTAAGAAGAATTCAAACCATTTATTATACTACATTTGTTTAAATAAAAAGGAAAATAGAAAAAATACTACATAACAGTGGGTTCTAGATTTCTTTAGGGGTTGGACTGCAACAATAAAAGTGAACACACACACACAAATGAAACTACGTAGAATTAAAAAGCTTCTTCAGAGCAAAAGAAACAAAAAGACATTAAAACAAGACACCCTACCAAATAAGTGATGATATTTCTCCCATACATCTCACAAAGGTTAATGTCCAATATCTACAAAGAACTCTCAATATAACAGGGAAATAAATAATCCCACAAAAATGAGCAAAAGAGCTAAACAAGTTACTTCTCTAAAGAAGACATACAGATGGCTAGCACAAAAATGCACAAATCACTTATACTCATGGAAATGCACATCAAAGTCACAATCAGATACTACCTCAGTTCTGTGAGAATGGCGCATGCAAAAAACAAAAAAAAAACAAAAAACAAAACAAAAACACAGAAACAAGTGTTGGCAAGGCTATAGAGCAAAAGGAATGCTGGTACACCATTGGTGAGAATGTAGACAGCCCTTATGGAAAAAAATATAACAATTTCCCAAAACCTTGACCCTGGAAACTACCATATGACCCAGCAATTCTACCCCTAGGTATTTATCTGTAGAATACTAAAGTACTAACTGGAAGAAGACTATACATATTGCCATGTTCATTATAGTACTATTTATAATAACTATGGAAACCACCTAAAGGCTTAGTGACTGAACAATGAGAGGATAAAGAAAATGTGATACATATACACTGGCATACTTGGCTATCAGAAAAAGAAAAATACCCAAAGATTTCACTTCCGTATGGAATATAAGGAGACAAAACAAAGGAACAGACAAAACTAAACCATAGCAAACCCTAGATATCTGATTACAGAACAGAGAAGGGGAAGGTGAAGGTGGGGAGCAAAGGAGACAGGGATCCAATGGACTGTGATGGAGGTTTATGGGTGTATATACTGGTGGTTGGGGCATGGTAACATACAGATGATGAAGGGTCAAGCTATGCACCTAAATCACATACAGTATTGTAAACTATTACCTGAACAAAAAATAATTGCTTTGAGAAAGAAACAGGAGTATTATATTTAAAATACTGAATGTGACCATATTAAATATGCAAATATTTCATCCCTTTTCTACATCATTATAGAATGGTAATATGCAGATTTCATCCAACTAAATACATTCAAATAAAAACAATCTTTCTTTATTCACTATAAAACTATATAAACTACCTTTCATATATTTTTCCACTATTATCTAATAAGTGCCTACTTAATAGCATTTCAACAAATATGTTCAGAAAAAGAAAATACAAACATAACAGCAAGTTACATCACAATATAAACTATTCTTTATAACATCAGGAGATAATATTAACATTAAAATTAGTTATACATTTTCTTGCAATTTTATAACAAAGGGCTGAGACTATTGCTAAATAAATTCAAATGTCTGCTTGACCCACTATACTATCACTGAAACAGAGAGATATGATGAAGAGTCAGAAAGTATGGTCACAGGCATTATGTCAGACACATGGCTTGAGAAGAGTGTGGTAGTATAGGTACCTTAAAAATAACATACATGTCTAGGGCCCTCATTGGTGGCGCAGTGATTTAAAGAACAGCACTAAGAAGCTTTAAAGCCATTTCAACATGAGTTTGGTCCCTGGCCCGGAGGTGACCCACATGGTGTGACAGACCTCTCCTGAACCACCCGCTGCTCTCTTCAGCAGTGTACTTAGTCAACCTATTCTGCTCTCTACTCTGTGATGAATCCTCTCACTGCCCCTATACCTCTGGCCTGTACCCCAGTTCTGTATGCATAAATAAATAAATCTTTTAAAAAAATAACATGTCTAAAATAATATTCTCACTGTTATATGATCACTCCTCTTCAGTGTTCTCTGACTCAGTTAATGATACTGCCATTTTCCCTATTATACAAGTCAGAAACCCAGGTATCACATTTGATTCTTTTCTTTCATTTCCCATATTAAATCAATTATCATCTCTCAGTTCCTCAGTGCAGTCAACTTTTTGTGCATCTATATTACACTTATATTTTATCAGTAACCCAATACAACCCCCAGTCAGAATTAACTTTTAAAACACAAATCTGACCATGTCATTTCTGTATTTGTAAATTGTTTAATGCTGCTCCCTATCCCTTAAGATAACTTACAAATACCTGAAGAGGACTCATCAAGTCCTGATGACCTCTACAATCTCAGCCTTGTACTTTCCCTGTACATAAAACTCTGTATTCCAAAGTTTTACACGAATAATCCCTGTATATGGATACCCTACTTTCCATCAGTGGGTTATGATTTAATAGAGTTAAAACTTAAGTCTCTGCACTTTGCTCAGCTGAACAATGCTGGGAGACACAAGATCAGTTAGAAAGGGAAATCAACAAGAGTTGCTGTGGGAACCTGGTCATGGGTCCACAAGACCAATGGAGGGCTTTCAAGAATTCCAGGAAAATGGAACTAGGCAAGATACCTGCTATGGGAAGGCCTGTCAAAACCTGATGTCTCAGTAGATAACTACCAGTAGAGACAGACTCCATCAGTCATGAAAAAGCCCATGAAAACACATTATAAAATGGAGTCTCAAATCTTTCTTCCCAGGCAGATATTTCCAGTCTTGCCCCTGCTCCCAGGCAGGGGATTTTTATAAATCCATTGTTTCTAATCCGGTTAGAAAGAGGGCATAAGATGGGTGACTTGGTGATGGGAAACCCACGGGGATTACAATTGAGATGGAAAAAAAAAATGTACAAAATGATGTAAAAATAAACTTTTGTAATAAAAAAAACCAAAAAATGTAAATTATGTGTAAACAATAAAAATGAAAGCTATTTCCTAAAAAAAAAACAAGAGAGCATAAGAGGTAAAAGGACACTTCTCCAAAGAAGAAATGCAAATGTCAACAGGTATATTAAAAAATGTTCAACATCAATTGTAATCAGGGAAATGCAAATCAAAACCACAATGAGATACCATCTTACACCCATGATAATGGCACCTATGTAAAAAAACAAAACAAAACAAAAAAACTAGCAACAACAAATGTTAGCAAGGATGTGGAGAAAAAGGAACTCTCCTGCACTACTGGTGGGAATGCAAACTGGCCCAGCCACAATAGAAAGCTGTATGGAGGTTTCTCAAATAACTAAAAATGGAGAAGCCATGTAACTCAGCAATTCCACTACTAGGTATCTACCCAAAGGACACAAAAACATTAATTCAAAAGGATACCTGTGGCCCTATATTTATTTCAATACTAATTGTAATAGTCAAAATATGGAATCACTCCAAATGCCCAAAAATAGATGACTAAATCAAGATGTGGTACATATACGTAACAGAAGACTATTTAGCAATCGAAGTGGAAATATATAGACACTGCCTCAATGAACTCAAAGTCAAGTGAGAAACAGAAGTTCCCCTGAAAATATGATAAAATAGCAGTATTATTATAATACAAGCTGTTACAAGTCCAACAGGGTATTATCTAAACCAACAATATGACAGTTCCTAAAATTATAATATCTAGAAGGTTTAGCTGTAATAGTTCTATACATTAAAATAAAACAAAAAACAAGTTGCAGAAGCTTAAAATGGAACAGTGAAGTGACTTCCTTTTAAATGTTTTTGAAACAACTTGTGATGTCAAAATTATTCGACAAAACAACTTTAGAATATCGAAATGTAAGAAAACATAGAATATAACAAGCAAAGTGTGAACTAATGGGAAATTCACCAGGATTAAAAGGAAAAATTCAATTAAGACTATTCATTCAAATAATTATTTATTATAAATATAACTTCCTTTCAAAAATAATCTTAAGTCCTGCTACCTATAGTGTATATACAGAATTGAGCATCACCAAACATACAATATAACAGGTTAATACCACTCCCACCAATTTTTCTTTCTCCTGTGAAAACTGTAAGATGTAGAAAGCATATGCTTAGGCATAATGATTCACCTGAAGAATAAAAATAAAAATTTTAATAGGCAAACTCAAGCAGCCAAAACTTCTCTCTGGCTAAATAAACAATTCATTATATTTAGTCATCATAAAATACAAAGCTATACCTGTTTTTCATTTTCAAGTATAAATTTATGGTTTCATTACACCAAAATAGTAAAGAAGGAGTCCTGAAAAATGACTGGGCCAATAGTTTTAATAGTTTATACAGTATTGATTGTCTCACTATACATTTCTTTTACATTTCCTTTTAAAACCGACTCATGTCTTTAAACTTGATGTATTGCTATAAATGCTTCCAAATAACCCATTTTTTTTTTAAAGTGAACATTGCAAATTGCTTTGGATGGGCGATAATGAAAAGCAACACCATTTATTAATTTTGTATAAGTTATTCTCCACCCCTGAGATTCCTTGGAGGGGAAGAACATGTCTGAATTCTACCATATAATGCCACAGGCAAAAAGTGAGAGAAACTAAACAAATGCATCCTGGAGGGAGAGAAAGTGCCTGCAGCAGCAAATGACCTACTACATACCCCTCCATAATAGGCTTTGATGCTATAATTTGTTAATTTCCAGGAAAAAAGACAATTACCAAAAGTTTAAATTTGTTCTGATAGAAGTATTTAACTCCTCTAAGGTTTTGATCACAAACAATATACACTGCTCAAAAGGGCATTTTCAAACCAGTACAATAAGTTAAATGTGCATGAAAAATTCAATGAAAAGGTATTTTATTATTACTAGAAATGAAAACTAATAAGTAACTAAGTGCTCTTAAAGGAAGTTATAAAATGTTCTGGCAAGTGTTTCTCTTAATAAATGTTCTTTTAAATATTTTTAAGACCAAATGATTGTAAAAAAAGATAATTTTATTCAAATATGCAGATCATGGTATGAATAAACAATTGCTCGTTTCCCAACAGAATTGATGTCTTTCAAATAATTTTTTTTTTTAAATCAGCACTGCTGGGTTGGCAATATGGAATTTTAACAAACAGATATTTATATACATCTTCATATTTGTATTTATGTATATAGTATAAACATAAATATGTTTCAAAACAAATCAATTTTTATAATAAACTGATACTTATGTGAGTTATTAATATCCTATGTTTAAGCACCACCATATCATAAATACATAAATGTAAACACATATAACTTCATGTGGTTAATTATGTCCTTTATTTTTAACTAAGCGTCTAATCACTAAGTAACAATAAAGATACCAACTTAATAGAATTGTTTTAGGAGTTTCACTATTAAAGTTAGGAAAATTGAAAATTATAATAAAAGCAATGACTTTCATTATCACAAATAAAATAGAATTTCTCACTTACCAGTATTTCCCTAATTAAAAAATAAGTTTCTTTCAGAGATATACAAATTACTTATTCTTATAACTGCTACTGTAGAAGAGGAAAAGAAATTTCCTACAAATAGTAATTTTGTTCAATGATATCAAGAGTATTAATCTGTATCTTTTTATGAAACAATGAACTGTGAAGTGACCTATTTCCATTCAGAATTTAAATTATCATATGTATGCTAATTATAACCTAACTTATATGTAACAATAATAGTTTGCTACTCTGACATTTCTGTTTGGCACTGCTCATTTATGATGGCTTAAAATCTCATGATCTTATAAAATCAATATGAATGACCCTAAAACAATATGACCCTAAAACTATCAGTTTTTTTTAATTGTAAAATGTTTATTTTACTTTTGTGCTTTCTATTAATATAATATTTACTGTGATTTTTATTTTTTATTAATTCTGCTTGAAGTCTCCCTAGATTTCAACTCAGGAGACATTCTCATCCCCATACATCTATTTTATAAACTAGATACCATCTCCTTTTTAATAATGGTTATAAAAGCAGCAACAAAGATACTAAGATTGTTGACATATGAAAGCGTGTATCAGTATGAGGTTACTCATCTATTTTACAGTTGAAGGAAAATAGATTTTAAAATGCAATAAGTACATGATTCTAAACATACAAACAATGCTAAAATACTCCACCTAATTATTACAATACCTCACTACAAATTTGAAGTAGTGATTTGTTTTCTATGTAGAAAAATAAAACAGTCTATGTTATAAGCAAAGAATGAGTTAAAATACTGGTCTGCTACTACTAGAAATATAGAAATATTGTTGAAGTTTATTATCAATGTAAGAAAAGTATTTTGTAAAGGAATAACAGATGACCTTCCTATTAAATCTTTAATGTATAATTGAGAATTAGAATTTCTAATATACATTGAATAGGCAATTTATCTATAAATTATTATTTTAAAACATGTCTTTATGTATGTACACTGTGGCATAAAATCACTAATTTACATTAAAAGTAGGAAATACTGCTAAACATTGATAGAAAGTAATTATCCTTAAATTGATTTGTGTAATATTATTTTCTTTAAAATATACTATTTTACTGATTCTATAAATATAATACACTTGATGTAAAGCTTGGAGACTTTATCAGAAAAAAAACTACACTGCCCCCAAATAATTACCTACATTCATTATTTTCTGTTTTGGTTATTTCAACTAAATGTTTAGGCATTTCCTTCTAAAGGCAATACTCTCTCAACTTCAATCCTTTTCAAATTAAAGTAACTCACAGCATAAACTGAAAAATACTGGAAGTAAGTTTTTAAAATCATTTACAAGATAAACAACAGTGAAGAAACAAAAAGGAGGGAGCAAGAAAGAAAACAGCATAGTGAGAAGTGCAAAGCTGACATCTTTAAACTTTTGTTCAACCTATGCTACTCAAGAATTGTCCACTAATTATTCCATTTTATTGATGATATTTTTCTCTGAGGAAGTTATTTTAAAAGTTTAACCCCAAAGCAAGTCATGACTTCTCTCATCTTTGAAAGTGTCCAGAACATTGATTATAACTGCAGGAGGTATTGCCTCTACCAGGAAAATCTCTCCCTGCACAATACTACACACTCTCTCGCTCCCAAAACAGCTTTGATTCAGCAATTCAAACTGCTTGAGCTGATTTTAAAGGATAGATCACAGAACAGAAATCAGTACTTAAAATGAAATAAAAAATGAACAAAATCCAGGTTGTGGATAATAGCAGCACAAAGCTCAAGAGTAAAGCAGATTTGAAAAAGACATCAGAGTAACTTGGACAAGAACAACATGACAGAAATTAACAAGATTTTTATGTTTCTCTTCTATGCATTTAAACTCATCTTAGGGTCCATTGAAATTCTGATCATATACAAACCCTGAGGCTTTTGACATACTTTCAAAATCCATACCCTCTCTTTTTCTCTCTAGAGTCATTTGTTGGTAGCCAGGAAAAAAAAAAAAAGAATTCAAATTTGGCTGTAACTCAGACACAGAAATTGCAAATTATTGTAACGGCTACCAATTTTGATATAAAAATGTTATCTAATTGTTACAAAATTCAGCATTTTTTGTACTCTTTCATTAAAAGAATTTAGGTCTACCTTAAAATTTGTTTACAATCATGTATAAACATAAATAGGAGAATAGATATTAGGCATAAGAGGCCCTGGAATAATTTTCTCAGGGTGATGTCAGAATAGCAAGGTGCTCCATGCTATTAGAGCTAGCTCTGCAATTGACTATGGAAGAAGCTTAAATGTATGTTTAACTAGTTAATTATTTCAACATTAGCGAACACTTAAGATGTAAGAACTATCATAGAATGTCTTATTCACTTTTCAAAAACAGTGACCAAAATTCTAGAAAGTAATTGGATTTTCAAAAGTAAATGTAGTTTTCTCCCCAATTCAGTCATGACAGGGCCAGAAGGTAATGATATATCTGCCATGATGCAACAAGCAGGCCTGTCTTCTGTCAAGGGCTGAAGTCATAAAGGAATAAGCTGTCGTTAACAAACTCTCTCCAAACACTAGAGCTGTCATTTCATTGTTTTCTTTTGCTGGCATGAGGGCTGCTGTGGTCTCATATACCTTGTCAGTTCAGTTATGTGCTAAGCTTTTAACCTTTTCTGAAATTCTTGACTTGAATAATCTTTTATAAAGTCAATACTGTAACAGCCTATATTTTCTCAAATTGATTTGCAGTTTCTCTCAAAGTTTACTTTTAAAATTTGAAATTAGCACTCTTGGTTTCAACCTCTGTTCCAGTAGTTCATGTTTCATTCAAATAGAGAAAAAAAAATTTAAATAAAAGGAAATATATTTCTCTATTCTATGGTCTATATTTAGTCACTCTAAGAGGAAAAGCCAATAATTAAAGAACTTGCTTGTCCTTTTATATTCAAATAATTTAAACTATTTTAGGAATGGTGAAGTTAAGAACCCTAACATTACTATAATTCATGAATATTTGAAAATTTTAATTAAAAAAGTAATTATCTTTTTAAATTATAAAATACCTGCTCAAAGTAAAAAAAAAAGAAAAGAAAAAAACTGAAATTGCACAGTAAAATAAGACCTCATAAGTTTCTTGCATAAATTTAGAGGAACATCAACACATATCCACATATGTGTGTAATATATGTATTTACATGTATAAATGTACATTTTAAATAATCTCATTTTTGTGCTTTCATGTGTTAACTCTTACACATCATTCCAAATACGTGAACACACACACAATTTGTTGCTTTTATTATAACAAAGTGTTCCATGATATAAATGCACAAACATTTAATTAAATAGTTGCTGTTGGTGAATATTTAGGCAGATAGAAGTTTTTGTATCATTAAAATCTGGTGTGATGGGTATCCTTACAGCACTACAGTTCTCCACTCTACCAGCTGAGCTATTGAAGGAAGCACTGGAGAGCATCCTTGCACAAATATTTTGTCTACTGCTCTTGGGAAATATAACTAAACTGCCATTTAAGAATATTGACATTAATTCTATAGTAGTTTTTTTCTTGGTTTACATTCTCAGCTTTACATTTAATTTATTAATTCTCTCTTTAGCTCTGTTTAATAGTTGTGTGACAGGATTCATTTTTGGTGATTAATCATTTCCTCATATAATTTTTAATTTCTGACTGAATTCATTCTAGACTGTAAAGTATTGCTGTTGGCAGGTTATATATTTGCTATTATATGGTGATCCAGTGGTTCCATCAGTTCAGAAATAGTTTTTACTTGAATTTACATTGCTTGAGGTTCTTATAGTAAGTAGGTTGCTAAACTCAGTCTGAAAATCTAAACTGACTTTTTGACTATTTCCCAAGGAAGACTGTTTATTTTTACCACCTGGCACCTCCAGCATAGATACTTTCTCTACCCGAAGACCGTGAGCTTATGTTCTTTAATCATAAAAACTAAGGGGACAGAAACTTCCAGGGTACTAATTATATTCAAGAGTCTTCACACTCAAAGCTGTGATGCAGACCCTGTATGGCCTTAGGCTTGTATCTCACCAACTACCCCTTAAAGAGATAAGGTATTTTTTATAACCATGCATTAACTGGTTCCTTTTATATCTTATAAAATAAGTGGGCATTAAGTATCTTTGTTATTGCTATGTTTTGGACATTATTTTATGTGTGTTTAGTAGGAGGGAAAAGTGCATATAAATTAGCTTAATCCATCATATTATATAATCCAGAGTGTATAAATTAAATTGATAATTTAGCTTAATCCATCATATTATATAATCCAGAGTGCATAAATTAAATTGATAAAGAGTTTCAATATTTAAAACTTGGACATAACAGTATGAAAATTAGGTCAGACACTGAATAATTAGCACTTGGCTATATGATATACTGTTTCTTACATCAAGTAATATATTATGCAATAAAGACTGTTAAACACTAAAAATATTAGCTGTGGTAACCTCAAAAGCACTCATGGAGCTTTATCTGCTATGTACTATTTTTCCCACATGAAACCTTAATCCATTCTTTACAATAAGGTTTGCAAGGACTGGAATACCAGTAATTTTCAAAATGTGATCTATGGAATTCCAGAGTTCAGATAAGAAACCTCAAGTGCTGTTGGGAAGGTAGTTTCAGTTTTCATCTCAGTTTCAACCAAAGTGGCTCTACAGATTATTTAAACATATTTATCTACATAAAACAGTCTCTTATAATGACCAATTTTAGGATCTTTCTTCTTATACACAAATCTGCAAGGATAGAGGAGAAATATTACCAATATTCAGTAGAGATTAATATTGACTGACCTCAAATTGTAAAAATTTACCTCAGTTGTGATATGAGAACTGACAGCATGAAAAACACAGTAGCTCCCAATCTTTCATAAACTATGGAAACTGCTCTTTACACTCAATTTTAGAAGAAAGTCCAAAAACAAACAAGATGAGACAGCTTCTCTCTCCTTATTGTTACTCTGACTGCTTCCTAAAATACCATCCTTTCCTCTGTTACCCATCTACCATCCCCCACACAGAGAAGACCTTGAAGGCCTACCAGAAAACACTTACAAAAAGGTGCCAAAAAGTAATTAAAATCATTATCAGGATTAAAAGTTTTGAATGCCCATGATGTAGAAAGCACAATAAAGCTCATTTTCGGTTTTTAGAGACTAAAGTATATAAACTAACACTTTCAAAGTAAAATATACATTAAATACCAAGTACACTGAAAACTAATGAACTCAGAAATCAACTGTTTCATCGAAAGGATTCAGAGTTGCTATAATTGAGAAAAGGAGGAAAAACCCTAGTCAATGAAATTCTATATGCAAAATGTTCCTACTTTTAAGATCAAAGAGAATATTTTAATGTTACTGACAAACTTGCTTTCTCCAGTTTAGTTTGTTCAAAGCTTCCTATATATACTTTTACCTCAAAAACTCTCGCACAAAAATAAAATATTTGAGAATAGGTAATATTCCATGACCTAGTAGCAGTGACAATAAATAACATAAAATATTTCAACAGGTACATATACCAACAGCTGATTTTCTTTAGCAAATTACATTTTCAAATATTCCTGTGGTCACCTCTGGCATGCAATGTTACTCTCAAAATACATCCACAGGATATGTTCTAACCACAGAATACAGTGCCAAAGACAAAGTTCATTTCATAGCTATCTATAACCTAAAATATGAAACAGCTTAAATATTTATTTTAGTTACTGGGACCTAAACTTTATTGAAGTTAGCAACTAATCAAAAGTAATAAGTGGGTTCTCAACATATTTAAGAAGACTGAAAAATTAGTAAAATTAACCTAAGAAATCCCACTTGTAGCATGTTAAGGGTCTCAACATCTATTAAAAAAATAATTACCTTGATATCACCATTTCAGAGCTAACTGACGATTACAATCATCATGGTATCAAAAAATACCTTTCCATTTTTAAGTACAAAATATAATGATGTAGCATAAAACAAACCTGCACAAACATATTCCTGAAACTTTTTATACAAGATGCCATTAATTTTTATACAACTTTTTATACAAGATGTCATTAATTTTTTTCCTGAAGAAATCTTTACTTAACACATAAAAGAAATCTATACTTTTCAAAGTTTGTCTATTCACTGCAGAATTAACAATGAAACAGATCTGAGGTTACCTGAGGGAGAATGTGGAGGTGGGGAGCATGAGGGGAAGGTATGGATGATGGTAAACAGTTATGAGTGCTTTGGTGGTGGTTGTGGTGTGGTGACAAATCTGAAGAGGCGTGACCCTGTACCTCTAAATCATGTAAAGTGTTGCATACCAACATAACCTCAAAAACAAAAACTGTAAAAACCAGATAGTATGCAAAAGGAAACCTATTATTAAGGTACCGCAATTCTTAGTCAAGAAAAACAATTTTACTATTACAGAAATACAATTTATAATACCAATTTCTAAAAAAGCTCTAATTCAAGTAAAAATACAGTATCAGTAAATATTACAATTAGTTTATATTATATAGCTATGTCTTAAGCTTGAAGCATTTTGTTTGTGAACTCTAAACAGTGTTTTATAGAAATAAGTAAAAAATTGCCCTTTCAATAATAAGAAATTAAAGTAGCTTATCTCTGTTAGTTTCTAATTTCATGCAGATAGAAAAGGTTTATAAAGCCATTGTAAATTTTTTTCAAAAGTATTTTCAATAATACTAATAAGTTTTGATTATTTAAGTCTTATTACATGTAATAGAAATTTTTTAGAATTGAAAATATTTACTTAAAATATATATATAAATTTTTGAATACTTAACATATCATTTTGGTTTTTGTAGTAAATGCAAAATAATGTAATTAATCCTTCATTACAAATAAAAACAACTTAAACATTGTATTTAGAGCATACTTTTGAAGAGGCATGATAAAATAATTTAAACACATGATAAAACAGCTATGCAAAGCCAAAAAGTATAAAGAAAATTGCACTTACATCCATAGCTCTTTTAATAAAAGGTATCTGTGTGCCACTGTCCAGGTCTTCATTTATAATAAGCCTTCTAGCCCACTGACCTGCCCTGACAACACCACTACCATGAATTAAAACCATCAGTTTCTGTGGATTTGTCAAAGCATCCTCACTCATAAAGATAAAACTCTTTGGTTCACTTTCAGTGGCATCTACCTGTAATTAAAAAAATTAAATAATAAATAAATGTTTCCTTATCAGGCACAGAAAAATGAGAAAACAATGATTACTATAACTTATAAAATGGCTACTACAGAATTATAAAAGAAAAAACCTTAAAATATTCATTAGAGATTAATAATTGCAATTAGGTGGATGAGCAAAAAAGACATACAGTTACGAAAAGTGAAAATTCCTCCTAATATTATTGTATATTCAGTGTTTTGTATTACTAGATACTATCCTAATGTTTTAAAAGTATTATTTCAATCACAATCACATCAAGGGGGTACTATTGCTATACTCATTTATAAATTGAAGCTTATAGAGTTTATTTTTTATAAAGATTCATTTATTTATTTATGCATACAGAACTGGGGTATAGGCCAGAGGTGTAGGGGGTTAGAAGATTCACCAGAGACAGAGTAGGAAGCAGAGCAGAAGCCTACAGAGTTTAAATGACTTGCCAAGGTCACTGCAATTAATCTGTAATTCTATAACATAAGTACATTGAACCTCTAATAAAGAACAGAAAAGCCCAATTTGAGAATTCACCTGCTAGAAAAATCATATATTAACCAGTAATATTATTAAACTTTAAAGGAAGCAGAGAGAACTACTTAAAAATTCAAACACCTACTGCTCTGTATAGATGAACTTTGAAATTTCAAAATGTGAATACAGCATTGTATAACAATTATTTTATGAAACAACTTGTATTCTCAAGTTGTGAAAAGTAAATATTTTATTTATTTTGATTGTCCTTTGGTTTAAATTAGATTGTACATGAATTAGATTATAAAAACTAAAAATAGTGTTTAGGAAGTGTAAGTTCCTAACCTTTTATTCCATATGCCATAGCATGTACTTGGTGCTCTTCCATTCAGTAATTATCAGTAACCAGCAATGGAAGCCTTTGTATAACCAGATCAGAAAGTGAAGTCATGATGGCTGATGAATATACACAGGCTCAATTAGAGAGGGCCAGTGAGCAAACTGGCAAATACAAGAGCTCCTCACTTCATTGACAGTATCTAGTCACACAATTAGCAAACTAAAAAATGGAAATTCTAGATACACAAAAAAAAAAGCCCTGGATTTTACATGTTCTCAATCACTATTGCTAGCAAGAGAATAAAAATAAGAGTTCATTACTAAAATAAATGTAAAAAACACAGAATAGTATTAGTTATAGATGCTTATTAGCTATCTGTATAAGCAGAACATGAAAAAATAATTATTTTAGAAAGAAGAACAAGACTTCAGGAGCTTAAAAAAACAAAACCTTAAATGAAGACTCACTTACAATTGCAAACACCTCCCCCAAAAACTTCCTAGTAAATTTTTCTGTTTGGTTTCTTCATATTACATATAGCAATCTCATATGCTTTATTTTATATGTATGTATGTCTGTTTATTAGCCATCCACTCCTTTCACTAGACAGTAGGTCCAGAAAGGCAGACCTTTTAGTTTATATCCAGCTACATTCTTAATTCCTAAAAGAGAGGCTGGCACATTGTAGGTGCTTTCTAAATGAAAATGAACATCTGGATTGAGAAACCTTGTCAAGCATTATTAGTGAACTCTTTTAGATTAATATGTCATCCTAACTGGTTCTAATATTTGCCTGGTTCAGAAAGCATATATTGAAGAGTAACTGATGTAGGGCTATAAAGAATTTTAACAGAGGTATACAATGCTAAAAATAAATAACATTAATTGTATTTTAATTAGCAATAGTTAAGTACACAGGCAGACAGGTATAATGTTTAATAAACATTAGCTTCATTTGCACACAATGTCTAGGATAGCAAATTAAATAAGCAAATTATGGTGATGCCAATGGGTATGACTGAAGTCACAAAGGATGAGAAACAGGAAATCTAAATCTAAAAAGAAAAATTTCCTTTTACTGATGATCATGATATGAAAAGTAGTTAAAGTGGCTAAAAATGATATAAAAAAAAAAATACCAAGTGAAATAGTCAGCATATAATAGAAAGAGACCACAGTGGTTTCCAGTCATTTATTTACCAAAGAGTACAAACAAAAGTGCCCAAGAAAGTCAGTGAGGTATTGACGGACACTGGGGTAACTATGGAAAAGGGTATATAGTCATCTTACTTAAAAGAGATATTTTAGTAAATGCTGTTTATTGTTTCCTTTTTCTATTTCACTAGGCCCCCTGTTAACAAGGAGCTGAGTGGTTTTTTTCTTTACTTTTTTTTTTAGCAGTGAAACAATGACATTTTAAATTCCAGGATAATCAATTTAAAACTGAGTTATTTTTAGAAAATAAATTTTTTTTTTTAAAGATTTATTTATTTGTGCATACAGAACTGGGGTATAGGCCAGAGGCCTCTCACCAGAGGCTTCACCAGAGACACAGTGGGGAACAGAACAGGCAGATCAACGAAGTACACTGCTGAGGGGAGCAGCGGGCGGGTCAGGAGAGGTCTGCCACGCCATGTGGTCACCTCCAGGGAAGGCGGGAATCGAACTCATGCGGAGGATGCTTTAAATTCTCAGTGCTGTGCTTTAACCCGCTGTGCCACCAGGGAGGGCCGAAAATAAAAATATTTTTATACTAAAATGCTATTTAAGATTTTTTACAGCTACATATTAAAATACTTGAACATATGAATAAATTTTTTATTTGAATATCCAAAAACGTTGACCTTGAAAATATGAAAACCACACTACTCAAGGAAAAACAATAAAAATAAGTAATGTGGTGTTATTATTATGGTAGAAGCAGTATTTGAGCTAGTCATTGGTTCATATTCAATCTCAATTTAACACAGAATTATGACTACGGTTGGTAACTATAACTTAGTCTGCATAAAGTCAGAGCTAATTTTAAAGAGTAAAATAATTATAAGAAAAAATAAATTTTCCTTCTTTATTTAAGTTTGGAAATAGCAGAGAAAGCATGCACTATACAAAAAAAGAAGAATTATGTACAATATATATAAACTTAAATTATAAAAATAAAGTTTGGAAATTGCTATTCTAAGTCCCTTACCTTTAAACAACAGTAACTTATTAAGTTGCATTTTCATAAAGGAATACATACAAAAGTAATTCCAGTGTATCATCTCACTTTACTGACAAATCAATTTCATCAAACAACTTTTAACAGCTCATTTTGGTACACTGGTGAATCCTACTAATTGTGATGTTTAAACTAAACATGTCACCAGGAACTAATGAAAAATTAAAGCCAAATTATTAGGCCATTTCATATACCCACTATTCTATACAAGACCGAGAATACAAACAAACTGTTTTGTTTGTGCCTAATTTATATAAGGAAGAGAGTAAACATGAGACATCATCTCAATTCTTACCAACAGGCATTCCAAAAAATACTGTCATTTCAAAAAAGAAAGAAAATAAAGCATAGTTTATCATCAGAAAAATAAAACTGACTATGATGGAAGAGTTACGTAACCTTGGTGGTGAGTACGTTTTGGTAACATACATTTGAATATGTGTGCACCTATACCTCTGAGTCATATACTGTGTTGTATGCCAATGTTTCACTACTGTATTTTTTGGTGTTGGAATTACTTTATTTAGGCTGATGTTCTTTTAGCTTCCTAGATTTGTACATTTATTCCTTTCTCTAAGTTGGGATATTTTCCACCATTTTTTCCTCTAAATATGTTTTCTGTTCTTTTTTCTCTCTGGTATTCCCATTATTTTCATGTTGCCTTTTTTCATAGAGTTGGATAAATCTTGGAACTGAAAGGGATAATGCCAGTGGCATAACTCAGAAGAAGAAAGAACAATACAAGATGGTTCGTCTAATACATAAGACTATAAAGTAACTAAACCAAGAGTCAAATAAAGACAGCATAAAAAAAAAAAACAAAACCTGAGAGTTGATTACAGAACTTTAGTACCAAGGGGGTGCAGAGGGGAAGAGTAAAGACAAAGAGAGAAGGAAGCATGATGGACTTTGGTAATGGACTATGGATAATTTGACAGTAGATGTACTACAGAGGTTGTTCTTGATGGGAATATCCAATTACATTAAATTAAAGAAAAAGAAAACTGGACAAAGTGACAAATTTCTACCTTAACTTTCCAGAAGAGCAAACTCAATATATAGTTCAAATGGAGTAAGAGAGAAGACCTAAAGTCAAAATTAAAGAGATTTGAATAATAATAAAAAAAATAACCTGATATAGTCACCCCTCCCTACAAAAAAAATACTAGAATCTTTATTTTCATGCATTTTAATAAGAATGTTTACAAGCAAACAAGGCTATTATTATATAGAATAGTGTTTTATTAGCTAGTTAGAAGTGCTTGTGAAAATGTACAGCACCATCATATAAGTATTTGTTGAATGAAAAAATATACAAATGTTAACAATGTAGCCTAGCACTTGAAGTTACCTATAGAAAAATTAAATATAAACTAGATTTTAAATAGATAGCAATGAAATTCATCTGTGAAGACAGACAGTATTAAGAAATCCTCAAAGGTCTAGTCACCATCCACTACTATCTAATAAACCCCGTCTACCTGACCCACATACTCTCCCATGCTATTCCACTCCAGTACCCACAATTCTGTTCTCATCAGAATCTACCTGTTTATTTTCATTTTGTTTTGATTGTTACTTTCCTTTATCTTCCACCTACAGAGAAACCATTCTGTATTTGGCTTTCTGTTTTTAACATTTCATTTAGCATAATCGCCTCAAGGAAGGGGGTAGATGGTAACCAGGCCTGGCTTGGGCATGGTATAGTACAAACAGTTATCAATATATGAACATCTTAAAGTTACATAGTGTCTGTAAACCAATGTTACCTCATTTTTCTCTACATATAGATATATAATCACTACCATACATACATACCATATATAACTGTGTAACATGTATAATATTTATACATGTGATATGTGACATATAATCATATGTGGTGTATATCGATAGATACATGTATGTATGTAGTATACATACAGAAAATTGTCCTGCTAAAATGAGAAATAGTGTTATAAAATAGGAAGCACCAGTAATGAATTCTGAAACATGTAGAGGAAACATAGTAATAAAATATTTAATAAAAAATATGAAATAAAGAGATGGTAAATGCCTCATACAACAAAATGTCCATTATTTAAAATGAAAATGCAAAAATAAATTATACTAATGAAATTAAAAAGGGTAGAGGATAGTTCTTTTAAAATCAACATTATAAAAAGATTGTAATAAGCAGTACTTATTTTCTTTACATAGAAATTATTTTTAAAGCTACTGATACAATTGAAATAATATATACCAAATAAGCATTTAATATTACCTTTATCAAGATCATAATATAAAACCATAACATTTTAACATACCATAATTAATCTAATACAAAAGTTTTCTATTACATTGAGAACTATTTATTAGGAAGTATACACATTTTTAAAAATTGGACTTACTGGAATGGAAATTTTTCTCAAATTACAATCCTTTTCCAGGAGCTCATATACATACTTCGTGATGATCTAGATAAGAAAGAAACAAAACATTTAAGATGCAATGCCATCCATTTCCATTACCAAAGTTCACATTAATTATTGTATTATTGCTTTGGATGAACATCTTTCTATCTTGGAATATGTTGCTACTAGAGGCTTTTCATCTTTACTTCCTGCTGCTGTGTACTCTAAAAGTGTGTTTTCTGACTTCAGTATATTAGAATGTTTCTTCTACAATTTTTCCAAAAGTATATATACTATAGCACAATTGCGACTCCTCTGAATGTTTAACCTATCTCTTCTATTCAGTGAGTAAAGGGAACTAGAGGTATTCTAAAGAGAAAAAGGAAATAATCAAGCAAAACCAGCAGATGGTAGACTGCTAACTAGAGGCAGAAATATGGCCCCCAAAGATGTCCAAATCCTAATTCTTGGAAACTGGGACTGTTAGCTTACAAGGTAAAAGAGACTGGCAGGTATAATCAAGGTAAGGACCTGAGATGGGGAGATAGTCTAGGATAATCTGGGTGGTTCCAATCTAATCATAAAAAATCCCTAGAAACAGAAGATTTCAGAACAAATGTGTGTCAGGGAGATGCAAAGTAAGAACTTGACTGGCCATTGCTAATTCTGAAGATGGAGAAATGAGATGAAATGCCAAGAAATATGATGCCTCTAGAAACTGGGAGTTTACAGTTACTGAGGAAATAAGACCTTAATTTACAACTGCAAGGAACTCAAGTCAAGTAAGTAGTAAACAGATTCTTCCTATAGTTAATATATACCAATTAATTTATATTTTAATATTATCTCTAACAATATCTAAAAATACAATTCAGAGGAGTCACAATTCTTCTATAATATATAATACGTATGGGGAAATTGTAGATGAAGCACTCTGGAAATACTGAAATCAGAAAATGTGCTTTTGAAGTACTGTTTTGAGAAAAAGAAAGCTTTTATATATGTTTTGTGAGTTTATGTAGAAGCTGGTCCTAAGTCTTAATACTAATGTCATAGTTATTCAAACCAGGAATAAAGCAGGAAGTAAACCAACACAGATGAAGATCCCCTTTAGAGAGTTGATTTTAGTATGGTGACAGTCATAACTGACTTCTGGTCTACAGAATCATCATATAGTAATATATTTATATTGCTTAAAACCACTATCTTTATGTCATTTTGTTTGAGTAGCAATAGAAAAAGACACAATTTCCATTAAATAAAACAAGGAGAATAATGAAAGAGATGCCTGGAATAAAAACAATTGTTCAGTAAGTTTTTTAAGCAGTCACTTTAAGGAGTATTTCTTCCTTTAATCATCTACACACAGTATCTCAGAGAATATTTTTAGCGGTAACAAAGTCAAATTTTATAAAATAAAATCAGGAGATACTCTTTTTTGTAGAAAATTAAGATTCCAATTACTTTGGTGTTATATTCTGTAATTTGTAATTTAAAACAGAATTCCTATCCTACTGTCTTTAGGAGTCCCAAATTAATTCTTTTATGTATATGTATTTCATTTTAGAACAAGAATATTAGAAATATGCTAGAAAAATGCCAGACAGATTTAACTTGTCTGGTAATGGGATTTCAAAAGTTACCACACTGTACTAGAGTGAGTATTGCCATATTTTAAAGTAGCAGTTAAAATTATGTTCATTTACATTTTACCAAAAGGTAACAGTACTATAAAAATGAAAGAATAAACCAAAAATACAGTTACACCAAAATACTTATGAAGTTACATAACAGCTTGCCACTTCTTAGAGCTTAAAACAAACGTTTACTATTAAAACTTCCTACTATCAAGGAAATTATAAAATGCACTTCCTTTAAAGCAATAATAAAACAAACTTCCTCAAACCCAAATGAATTAGACTACGCTAAATACTTGAGACATAATTTGAAAATTAAAAAATTATTTTGGCAATATGTATGCTTTATGTCAATATGAAACACAATACCAGAGTCCACTCTCAACATTCTTACCATAGGCTAATACAAACTAATTCAAAACTTAATTCACATTTGACTTTGAAATATTTTATAGGACAAGTGTCTGTTGTAGAATTCATAATATTATCAATATATACTCTATCTGCTAGCCATACGAGTGAGTATCTGGCACACTGAAGGTACTTCAAAATGTTACACAAATTCATCACATTTTCATCCTTCCTACATTTTTTGAGAAATACAAGTGTTTCAGATTTTCAAGAATTTTTTTCTATTTTTGAATCCAGGCTTAGTAAGACATTATTAAGGAGTCTTTGCATTTCACCTTACATATGGGCACAGTATGCATTTAGGGAAACCAACAAATAAAAACTTACTAAAATAAAAAAATCTTGGGCCCTCCCTGGTGGCACAGCAGGTTAAAGCACAGCAGTAAGAAGCTAAAGTCACTCCTGCCTGCCAGGGAGATGATCCACATGGTGCAGCAGACCTCTGCTGACCCGCTTGCTGCTCCCCTCTGTAGTGTACTTCCTCTATCTGCCTGTTCTGCTCCTCACTCTGTCTCTGATGAATTCTCTCACCACCCCTGCCCCTCTGGCCTGTACTCCAGTTCTGTATCACAATAAATTTTAAAAAAAGATCTTGTCCCAATGCACTTAACGTTCAAATACATGGAAGTTGCTATGTGGAAAAGAAAAGGCTAACGAGATCAAGTTGCTCTAAAGTAAAATCTTCATTTCAATAAGAAACATAGGAATTTCCAGTTTCTGTTCTGACATACAAAGAGCTTGGCAGCAGTCAATTCCCATCTTCACAAATAGGCACCAAAAAAAATGAACAAATTGAAAATCAACAACTCCTATTAGAGTCGTCAGAGATTTGATGTCATAGGGGAAACTGCTGCCTTAGAAACTGAGAGACTGACACAGAGAATCAGAGCTTACACAGTGCAAAAGTCCAGGAGCAGAAGTTATCAATTGAAGCCAGGAACACTTTCAATTATAATTAATTTGTTATCGGAGACTCAATACTGACTAGCTTAAAATAATTATGAGGTTTTCAGTCTTAAGTAGAAGAGTCCTCCTAAACTTTTATGAATGTTCCTCTATGAGCCACATTAGGTTACCACTATGAAGACTAAAGGAAAATCACCTGCTGTCTCCAGCAGAGGAAATGGAAAATTAACCCTTGAAATACACCAGAACTCTGTTTTGCCTAATCTAACCTCCCTGAAAAGGCAACTATTTTACCAACCCTTACTGACATGAAGGAAGGAATTGCCCAGCTGAGGCTCACTAAAAGTGAGCTAAATCATGGCACTATAGACATTTCCTTCCATCCCTTCCCATAGTGCTTCCACATCAATAAAACTCTTAACAACAGAATTTCCAAGTAAAGGAACAGCAGACTCATAAACTAATTAAGATCTCTAAAGGGGAGACCAAAGCAAAGACTTTAGAGTAGTCTTTCAATTTTGGATAGCAGAGCTACAGCAAATAGCAAATCTAACTGCTAGCCAGATGAACAGAAGACCTGACACTAAAAATTCACTTGCCCAAGTTCCTTTTACTCAATACATCATGTTCACTTTTTGGGGGAAAAAAACTGTAAAAGGTAAAAAGGAACAGTTCAAAGAGAGAAAGTATTAAACTAGATTAAGACATGGCAGAGAATTTAGAATGATCAGATTGGCATTAAAACAACCATGACTAATATGTTAAGATATTTATGGGGGAAAGTAGGCAACATAAAAAGAACAAATAAAATGGCAGAAATATGAAAACAATATCAAAATGAAGTACTAAATCAAAAACACTAAAATAAAATAAATAAAACTTTTGAAGGGCTTAACTATAGACTGGAGATGACCAAATAAAGAAAATATTTCAAGATAATATTAACTGAACTTCCAAAATTGAAAAGCAAGGAGAAAAATAAGAATGAAGAGATAGAAAATCTAGGACTTGTGGTACAGTTAACAGAAGTTTTAACATACGTACATATATACAAACAAAATTTAGCATATATGTATGGTTAAACTTTTGTAATTTGCTTTGAAAATATCAGGAGGAGGAGAAAGGAATGGAGAGCCATTTGAAATAATATGTGAGAATTACTTAAAACTAACAAAACTTCAAGTTTTGCTACCATGAACTCCAAAAAGGATGAATATAACAAAATCTACATTAAGTCATAACATTAAAACTACACAAAACCACTATGGGTGCTTTGGTGGTAGGAGAACTATGGTGACAACATCTGAGGGGGGAAATCCTATACTGTCAGTCAGAAAAAATTCACTTTATTAAAAAATTATAGAAAACCAAAGACAAAATCTATAAAGAAGCCTTCTGGTGAGGGGAAGATGGTGGAGGCATGGGAGAGAAGGTGGAACACTTTACTAACACAAGAAAAAGGTATGAACTACAGGTCAGTTTTCTCTTAGAAGCAATGCAAAGCAAAAAGAGAGTAAACCAAAATATTCAAAGTGTTGAAGAAAAAAAGAAAACACCAGTGTAGAATTCTGTATCCAATGAAGTTATTCTTCAGAAGTGAAAGAGAGCACAAGACTTTCTTAACCAAAGTTAAAAAGTTTTTGCAATCACACGTTCCAATAAAATGTTAACAGAAATTATTGGGAAGGAAATTCTATAGGTCAGAAATGTATATGTTCCTAGAGTGTTAACAAATAAAGGTAAAATAAATATTTTCCTTATTCTTAATTGACCTGAAAGGTGACAGTTTGTTAAAAAAAAAAAAAAGTCACAATATATTTGGTGGTTATAGCCTACAGATCAGTAAAATGAATGTCAGCATCATTATAAATTACAAGAGATAAGAACTGACAATGCTCCATCACAAAGTATTCATACTTGATTTTTGAATTTATTTTTTATTATTCATAGCACAAAGTGCTCATACTTATCCCTGAAGAAATGTAATTTAAAAGAAACACTGGAAAGAAAAAAATTACATCATCTTATAATTTTCCTGGATTTGTTTTAAGTAGTAGTTGTATAGCTAAAAATAATGGAGGAGATGGAAAAGTAATGAGAAGAACGTGTACACAGCTTTATGTATGTGTGTGTATAAATCTCCCCCATAAATCTCTAGTAGTCCCATCTTATCTAATTTCTCATTTAAGGCTATTGATTTTTTTTTTGATTTTCTGCCTGCCGATCTTTCCCTTGATATAAGTGGGTACTGAAATCCTCTACCATTATTATGTTGTGGTCAATGCCTGGCTTTTGGTATTTAACAGTTGTTTTATGCATTATGTTGCTCTAGTGGTGCGCATAGATAGATGGATAGACAGACAGACAGACAGATGTATTGTATCTTCCTTATACATTAAAACTTTAATCATTACATAATGTGCATGCTTGTCTCTGTCTCTTGTTAGCTATTTTAAATTGACATTTACTTTATTATTTAAGTATGGTTTTCTGATCTTTGTGGAGTCCCATTTGCTTGTAGGACTTTTTCCAGTAATTTACTTTGCACCTAATTTACCTTTGGGTTCAGATGGGAATTCTATAGAAAACAGCAGATCAAATTTTGTTCGAGGACCCAACCACCCACTCTGTGCCTTTGGTTGTTGAGTTCAGTCTATTTACAGTTAGAGTGCATATCGATACACAGGTATTTGCTATCATCATGTTATCTACAGAATTCTGGTTCTATTTCCTTATTTAATCTTATGTGGATTTTCTTTGCTTTGAATTAGATGAGTTTTTTCTTTCACTATTTCTTGTAGGGCAAGTCTAGTGTTTCCAAACTCCTTAAAATTGTATTTTTCTGGGAAGGCTTTTAGGTGAAAGCTAGCCTTGTAGAACACAGTATTCTTGGTACTTTTTGTCTTACAGTTTTTTAATAAATCATCCCATTCTCTTCTTGCATTAGTTTCTGCTGCAAAGTTTGGCATATGCCTGATGGTAATATCTTTATATGTTATCTGCTTTTTTCACCTCTAGTTTTTACCTCAATATTCTTTGTCTTGAACTCTTACTACTTTCACTAGTGTGTCGTTGCATTTATATATCCAGCTGTTCTTTCACCTTCATGGATGGCATATCCAATTCCTTGCCCAGATGTAGGAAATTGTCTTCTATTATTTCCTGTCTCCCTGTGCCCGCTTTCCCTTTTGGAATACCCATTATTCTCACTTTGGCTTTCTAAGTGGTGTCAGCTATTTCTCAAATTGCCTCTTCATTTTTCCTTTTTAAATGCTTTCTTCTCTCTGTCCGTGCAACTAAGTCCTTAGTGCATTATGATCTACAGAGTCAATGATTCAATTCTATCTTTGAGCTACTGGACTTTATACCTTTCTCTAGAATGTTTGATACAATTTATTGAGCTCTTTACCTCCTGAATTTTTGGTATTTCCTGATTTAAAGCTTCATTCGCTATCTTCTATTCATCAACCTTATTTCTAAGATCACCCATTTATTTTTCTGAGTTTTACTGCATCACTTTGATTAGCTTTTCTGAGTTCTTTTGTATTTCTGTGACTTGTCTGAGTTTTCTTCTATCTAAGTTTCTTTATTAAATCCACTCTACACTCTTTATCTGATAGGGATATATAATCTTCAATCTTTCTGTGTCTGGATTCTGGAGACTTGTTCCTACTTTGGGATATCACACACTCTTGAGGTCTTGTATTTGTATCTATGCAGTTGTCTGTCACACCTGGGCAGGGCCTGCTGCATTGCTTTCCAGGACCTACTAGTAATGGGATTCTCAGTAGGGCTTGTAGGAGCCTATCACAGTGGGTCTACTTTCTAGTCTTGTCTCAAGGGTTTATCTTAGTTATGACTGGTTCCTGGCCCCAGTGAGGCTTGCTGAAATCTGTGGATAGCTATTGTGGCAGGATTATTTCCTGGATACTCCAAGAAGCTCACTGCCTGCCTTGATGGATCTGATTCCAGGTTCTGACCTGCAGCTCACCAGGTCCGCACCAATGTCTGTAAAGGTGCAATTTGGTGGAACAGATCAGGCACCCAACCAGGGCTCCCTGTGGCTGCACTGATGTCTGTGAATGCCTGCTCTCTCAGGCATTCCAAGGCTCACTTAGGCTACAAAGATGTCTGTGGAGGTCTGCTTCTAGATTCGGTACTGGTACTTACCCTAAACCTGTGAAGGGTTACTGAATATGGGCCTAGCCACAGTTCCTCTCCACTGCTTACAAGGTATACTGGCCTGCACCCCTCTAGGTGAGCTACTTGCTCATTGGGGTTCTCCTCCTCTGATGTTACTGCTCACTCACTAGGGTTCTTCTCCTTTGATGTTATTCAGATGCAATGTATATTGTAACTGCTTTGTTTTACTGTTTTCTGCCACAATCCATTTGTCAGACTATACCATAGTTTAATCAATTGATTTTTTAAATGTTTTACTATTTCTCAAAAATATTCATTAAAAAACACAAATAACCTTAAGCATTGTTTATTAAATTTATGCAAATTACATATAGACAAAATTATTATCTTGGGACTTGGAATCATTTAAGATAAAGATCCACCCTGTAAGTTGGCTAAATATTAAAAAGGATTATCATTTCTTCTCTTTCAATGTCCCATTTATTTAAACTTTAAATTCTATTCTATGTCCCTTCTAGGGAGGGGTGAAAGAGGGCAGAGATTACAGGAAACAGAGAGGAAGAGATGGAAAAAGGAAGGGGGAGCTGGACAAGAGTGGAACTGAGGGACAGATTAAAATAATAAATAAATAAAATTTCCTAGTAATCAAGGTTTAATATTATTCAATGATGTCAGTTTGGTTGAACCTAAAAGGGCTCCTCTAGCATCTTTACATTAAAGAGACTCATATGAATGGCAATGAGTTGTCTAATTAGAACTAAAGCACATTTACCCTGGGTGCATATCCTCTTAAGTCAGAAATTTTAAATTTCACTAAAATTATCTACATCTCATCCTTATTTTCCCCCTTAAAACCTTTTATATTTCATTCTTGATGGATACATGTTAAAATTCTTAGAAGTCTTTTGAAGTCACTGCTTTTCCAACATATCTTTGAAATAAAACTCATACCGCTAACTCTCCATTAGCATTCCCTGGATAGCTACTCTACATCCCCAGCTGTTCTTCATTTAGATCAATTTCACATCAATTGCTCTCAGATTTTCCATTTACCTGAACTGAAGAAGTGGCTTCCTTATTTTACACCATCTTTTCTTCCCAATAATCACATCTTTAAGATCGCTTACTAGAGCAACAAATAGTATCCACTATTGATAGCTCCTCCTAGTGATTTTCAAGGCATCTCAAACTCATTATATTCAAAATTAATCCACGCATACATGTCTAAACCTATACTTCCTCAACTCCATAAATGGCATGACCAGCCAACCAACTGCTCAGTGAGTAGCCTAAATGTCTTGATTCCTTCTCCTTCTGCATCCTTTTGCAATCAATCATCAAGACCCTCAGGCTAATATGGAAATTTTTTCATATCTCTCCAACTCTACCATCACCATTCTAGTTCATTCAAGTCTATCAATGTTATTATCACTTCCCTGGATAGCTTGTGTAGCCTCTAACCTCCTTCATTTATATCTAATACTAGTTCCTTCAGATCTTAACTCCTGTTAACAGACATTTTACTCCTTTAAAAATGCAAATGTAATAGAGTACCAGTGTTATCCCAATAAGGCCTCAGTCCTTAAAGCCTGTAAGGCCTTGCCAATTTAGTCCCCATCTGCTTCTAAAGTTTCATCAGAAACTATTTTCTTTACTTATACTCTATATAGTGCATTTCAGATTCTCAGCTGTACCAGAATCTTTTTCACCTCATGAAGCTTTACAAATAATATTACTTTGCCTAGAATCCTCACACAATTCTTTGATTATTCATTTTTAAAGTCTTCCTTGCCTGATTCCAATATATCTTCATCTTATATTCCCCTTAGATCATTATTAAAGTCATTTCAAGATTTACAGGAGAAAAGTGTATGCATATGTGTGTATGTGTGTACACATAAATATTTGTCTTGGGTGAATGTCCAAGGCACAGCTTATGTTATACGAATATATATATATATATATTTTTAAATAAGCAGTAAAGATAATAGCAAATACATGCATAGCACTCAAAATGACCTAAGTTTTTTTTTTTTTTTTTAAATTTTGGCATAAATGACTGGGGTATAGGTCAGAGCATACAGGGGCAGTGAGAGGACTCACCAGAGACAGAGTGAGGAGCAGAATATGCAGACTGACAAAGTACACTGCTAAGGGGAGCAGTGGGCAAGATAGGAGAGGTCTGCTGCACCATGTGGGTCACCTTCTGTGCGGGAATTGAACTCATGCAGAAGTAACTTTAGTTTCTCAGTGCTGTGCTTTAACCCACTGTGCCACCAGGGAAGGCCTTATTTTTTTTATGTTTTAATTGAAGTAAGGATTTATAATACTTTATATGATTTTCAGGTAGAGGTTTAAGCCTTGTTAGGATACCTGTCACCACTCCTACCACAAGTGTCAAAGGTCAAGACAAAGAATATTTTTAGGCAACATCTGAAACAGTACTTGAAAAAATATACAGCCTACTCTTGACTCCTGGCCTTAAGTACAGTCCCTTCTTCTTTGCAATATGTCATAATTCTCCTTTAGCCTACAGCAACTCATGTCCTCCCTGTTGCACTAAAGTGATATTTGAATATCAGAGGGGGTGATAAAAGTTATTTTCAACTTAAAAATATAAACATTAATAAAAATTATCTCAAAGTCAAATAGACATATTTGAATGACTGTACCTTTGTTTCCCATGTTTATTAGCTTCCTCAAGGAAAGAGACTATAGTTCCCACACCTAATGTCAATAAATACATGAAAATAAAAGCCTTAACAATAGATTTTAGTAAGCCAGAAAAAGAAACAACCTATAAATCAGATATTATACATGAATTAATAAATTTACTACAAGTTATTGACTCAACCTAGGGAAAATCACTCACATAAACCATTATGTGGTTAAAAAAAAAATGATACAGGCCCTCCCTGGTGGCGCAGCGGCTTAAAGCACAGCACTAAGAAAGAAGCTAAAGCCACCTTCCACATGGGTTCGATCTCCGCCTGCCCCAGAGGTGACCCACATGGTTCAGCAGACCTCTTCTGACCTGCCCGCTGTTCCCCTCAGCAGTGTACTTCGTTGATCTGCCTGTTCTGCTCCCCCACTCTGTCTCTGCTAAATCTTCTTACCACCCCTGCACCTCTGGCCTATACTCCAGTTCTGTATGCACAAATAAATCTTTAAAAAAAAAAAAAAAAGATACAGACCGATAACATCAGGACAGACTGTTGTACTATCCAAAAGCTTCAAGTAATTTGTAAAACTGAGATAACATTGGCAATGGTATTACAGATTAATTATGCCACCTTTTTTTTTTTTTCAAAACAAGGTTTTTATTCCCTGTATTAATAGCAGCAATAAAAAAAGATACTATTTTCACCACTTTCTGTCTGTACATGGAGAGTCTTAACAATTTAACATGAAAATCTTTCTTGGGCTAGAAAACAGGACACTTCTATTCAACATAATTATGCAGAGTCTACCAAGGACCAGTATTATAAAGAAGATGAGCTATCTTAAACCAAGTGATACTCTTTCATAATGACTCCACTGAGGGAGAGAGAAGAATTTTTTCCAATCCTCTTATTTCTACCAGATTTCAAGATTAAAAGAAATTGTATAAATTTCAGTTTCCAGACAAAGTGAAATCACTGATATTTGCATTTGTCTTCTCACAGTAATAAATTGGTAATTTTATAAAATGTATTAACTATCTTAAGATGATGAGAAAGCAGATAGTAGAGATCTATGTTACCTCAGAGAAGGAAAGCAAAGGAGGTGAATCCCATAATCACCTTAGTATTCTTCCTGAAGTCAAATTCTGGACTACTGCACAAGAAGGAGGAGCTTAAGCAGAACGCCGTGGCTTTACTGAGTTGAGGAAAGAGAGAGTTCAAGAAAATTGAGTTAACTGGACTTTGCAGGACACAATGCCAGAGGTAATAGTACTAGGTAGAGAAGAGTCCTAGAAATCTACAGTTCTCTTAAATTCCTAAGTTGTATAGAATGAAACTTCCAAGAATTTAAACAAGCAAACTACTGGGGGGAGTACTAGAAGGTTTACAAGTGATGTTCCATGATCTTCTATCAGACTCAGAGACATATGAGTTTAAACCATACAGAGTGAAAAGGCTTTATTGAATACTTAGCTATTTAGAAGTAACCAAAGAATGGCAACTATTCCTGTAGAACAGACTTCTCTAGATTTACCTTAGCAAATTACAAATGATGAAGCTCCATAATAAGTTTAACTGCTATCAAACAAAATTCAATGTTCTTTAAAAGGAGACAACAATATCTAAACGCCAATATATTTATAATATCCACAATTTGAAACAAGTTACTATGTTTAGCTACTCACAGAACAAGAAAATGCAATACATAAGCTGGAGGGAAAAAAATCAGTCAATAAAAGCAGGCTTAGAAATGATGAAGATGATAGCAAGTACATTAAACCAGCTATTATAAAAATGTGCAAGATGTAAAGAAAAATATAAACATAATGAAAAAGAAATAGATAAAAAAGAATCTAAAATGGAACTGCTCAAACTGCAACACATGATATCTGAAATAAAAATTCAGTGGATAGATTTAACAGCAAATTTAACACTGTACTGCAGAGGGAAAGATCAGAGAACACTGATATACAGCAATAAATGTTTACCCAAAATAGGAGAGAAAAAATGAATACCTCAGTGACCTTACAGGACAAGTAAGCAGCTTACCATACATGCAACTGAGTGCAGGAAGTAACAAGGAAAAAAATACTTGAAAAAATGGCAGATGATTTACCAGATTTGGTAAAAATGACAAATCCATATAAACAATAAGCTCAACAAAGACAATAACTGTGAATAGTACTCCAACCAAATCTCAAAAACAGTAGAGAAAACATCACATTGTATAGAGAAGATCAAAGATAACCACCACAAAGTTCTCAGTAAAGATTATGTAAGTCCAAAAAAAATTCATTGCCTGGAATTCGGCATACACTGAAAATATCTTTCATAAATGAAGGGAAAATAATAGACCTATCTAGGCAAACAAAAGCCAAAAAATTAATTGCCAACAGACTGGTACTAGAAATATTATAAAATGTTCTTTGTACTAAAGAAAATTAGTCCAGATGGAAACCCAGAGATGAAGAAATGGAAGTCAATGTTATGAAACCCTCGCTTTATGTGAAGTGGTACAATTTTATTTGAAGATAAAACTGTAGTAAGTTAAAATACCTATTATAAGCCCCATAGCAACCATTAATAAAGTAAAACAAAGAGGCATATAGTTCATAATCCAAAAGAGAAAGTAAATTAGATAAAAAAATAAATTAAGACCTACTAACTTTTAGTTGAAATTTATCTTGTGAGTGAAAACATGAACTGAAGTCTGTAATATAATTTGCTTATTTGTGTGCAATGGGATTGCATATAGTTAGGCTTGACAGTTGGAAACATGTGCCTATTTGTGCAAACTTTGTGTACAAATTTTCTTCATGAATACAAACGAAATGACCTCAAATAAAGGCATGCCTTCTAGAAATTCTATAAATACCATTCTGCAAAAAAAAAAAAAAAGATAATATCCCACTTAATTAATCAAGTCAGGTACGATGATACCAAAAGCATGAGAATCACTAATATTTAACATTCAGAAGTAGAAACCCTTTCAATCTAAGAACATAACCATTTATTTTTAATATCATTCAAGACATTTTAAAGATAAATTGTATTCAAAAAAGACCTAAAAGGAAAAAAAGGTTTTTTACTTCTAAAACCCAGATAAGAAGCAAAACCACCTTTCCAACAATAACTGTATAATTTCAAAAAGTCAATTCTCAATGCTTATATATTAGTTTAATAAATACACATTAAAGAAATTAGTTATCAATAAAATACAAAACTTTTTCAGCTAAAAAGAATCTAGGTATTTTAGCTTGACAAGTGTAAACAAACTTAAAAAAATATCCAACTTAAAAAATATCTTCAAGATGTAAAATGTAGCTTCAGTGGTATCTGAAAGCTATTTTATTATATAAAATATTATGCTTTGGAGAGCCTCACCAGCTGGTACCGTTTGCCCAAAGAGACAGCTGTTTTTTAGTTTCCCTAGCTCTGCACGTTTCCAACTGTCAATCCTAACTGCATGCAATTCCATAGTGACAGAATACTTTAAGAGAAATGGCTCATTAACTGTGAATCTACGAAGTCCACTCTCTTCAGTGAATTCAAATTAAACCCATAGATAAGCTAGCTCATAACAGAATTTCCCACACATTTTTTTTGTTCTTCTTCACTGTAGACTCAATGTAAAATATTCATGCCATCTACTGTAAAATCTTTGCCTAGTCTTAAAATGCACTGAAAAAAAAATGTTAGTGCAAGTAAATTTTTAAAAATTATGAGTTACAGAGCTATTTTAATCAAATAAGTATGTCCAAATAACCTTAAAATCTAACTGGCTTTCAGTTTTGTAAAGATTCCAGATTGGACAACAAAGTTAAAATTTTAAATGTACAACAGGTTTTCAGAAAATTCCTAGTAACAACTTTAAGAAGAGATTGACTATAAAGCTATAAGACTCAGGTGAGACAGTGGGTATAAAAAAAAAACCTTCAAAAACAGAAAAATCTGTTTTTATGTGTAAAGTGTTTTTAATGTCAACAGAAGTAGTCTCCTTTATATGTTATTTGGAAAGGATTATAACTAAATAGGCATGGGCCAACTGAGGCCCATGAGAAATGTGTCATAAATATCAACAAAAACAATGCTGAATAATCATCACTGTAAAAGTGGGAACCCTTGAACACTGTTGGTGGGAATGCAGAAGGGTCAATTGATTCAGCTGCTATGGAAATCAGAATGAAAGTTGCTCAAAAAGTTAAAAATAGAGTTATCATATGACCCAGTAATTCCACTTCTGGGTATATACCTAAAGGAATCAAAAGCAGAATCTTAAAAGAAATTACTTCACTACCTTGTCACTGCAATATTTCCACAGTAGCAAAGATACAGAAATAACCCAAATGTTCACTGATAAGTGAATAAGAAAATGTGGTAGATACATACAAAATAATATTACTCAGTCTTTAAAAAGAACATCCTGCATATGTGTTGACATGGATAAATCTGGAGAAACGATGCTTGACACAAGCTATGCAACATCTATCGTCTGACAGATTCCGGGTAGATCGGGAAAAGCTCTGGAAAATCAGACTTTCCACTGCTAACTTATGTTATGACCTCCCCTTTTTGTATGATCATAATATCAAAGTATTCTGAGCAACTTTCAGCTTACAATTGGATTGCCTCAGCCACATAAGATCTGCCTGCCCTAACAAGCAAGCACTGCACCAGGGTGAGAAATTCCTCTGAAGTCAAAAGTGACTTGACAACTGGCTGATCAATAAAAGCAAAAGGGCTGATTCTGATGGAGGAAAACCAAAATCTTATCATTCTACTATCTCACCTAGCCTTCTAGTCAGCTTCTAAAGAATTACTCAAACTTCCTACTGTCTGGCCTTTAGATGTGGAAATTCATCCAGGTTGCCTGTTTTAGAACTAGTCAGGTCTTTTACCTTATACGCCTCAAAGCAATCCACAAAAGTATTCTGACTAATCTTTCAGGATTCTACTATCTAGTCTTTAGATAAAAAAAATTCACCTATGTCTCCTATTCAGAGCAAATTATGCTTTCTACTATCTAGACCTCAAGGAAACTCACTTAAAACCTTTTAGCAAGTTTCTTCAAAGAACTTTTCCAAAATTTGATTTGCAAGAAATTTCCTCTTCCTGCCTCCCAGGATGTCTCACGTAGAAAAAACCATCAAGTATTAGATAAGGTTTAAGGGACTTTATTTATATCAATCTTCAGTATAGTAATATCAGTCTTAAACTTTGTGCACTTATGTACCTGTTTTTTAACCTTGATTGATTTTAGAATGTTAGAATCTCAGGTAAAGGTCAAAACCACCCCAGACTATTCTTAGAAAAAAGGTGATTGTGAGCTCAACCCCTTTCGTATGCTAATGGCATCCCTCTGCCTGTTTGAAATGTATAAAATAAACCTCTGCTAAAGGCAGAGCAGGAAGATTTGCACCCAACTCTGACTCCGATGTCTTCCTCACTCCCGCTCCCCTTTACTCCCCAATTTTTAGAATATCGCCTCGCCGATACCGTTTCCACCTTGAGACCCTGCCTGTGTCAGCCACTGGACAGCCTGAAATCGGGGCTGGTCCCTGACAGATGCTAGTGAAATAAACCAGACACAAAGGAACAAATATTACATGATACCACTTCTATAGGGTATCTAAAATAATCAAACTCAGAAAAAACACAATAAAATGGTGGTTGTTAGTTGACAGAGCCAGGTTAGAGGCAAATGGCAAGTTGTTCTTAATAGGGATATAGTTTCAGGCATGTAGGTTAATTAGTTCTAGAGATCTTCTATACTACATAGTGTCCATGGTTAACAACACTGCACTATGCACTTAAAATCAGTCCAGCAACAGTGTCATGTTAAGTGATCTTATCACTATTTAGATGATAGCCATATAGATGGGTAGACCTTAAATGTTTCTTTTACTGAAAAAGTTAACAGTTTGTCCAAATACACTATAGGCTTTTTAAAGAATGGACTTTGTTTTTAAAGGTTTATTTATTTATGTATACAAGAATTGGGGTATAGGCTAAAGGTGCGGGGGGGAGGGGGGGTGAGAGAATTCACCAGTGATAAGAGTAGGAAGCAGAACAGGTAGACTGACTGAAAGCTGCTATAGAGGGGAGCAGTGGGTGAGACAGGTCTGCTGTGCAATTGGACCCCCTCCCTGGCTGGAGATGGAGCTCCTGCTGTAGTAGCTGTGGATTGCTTCCAATGGACTTTTAAAATTTATGGGCAGTATATAGTTTAGGGACCTAAAGTTTTTGTAACAGTAACATAAGACAGAATGTAGCAGAATGCAGACAGCTAGTGTTCAACAAGTTCTAAAATTTGTAGGGCTGCTCAGTCTATTAAGGTGTACCAAATAAACTCTTGGATTCACAAATTTCAGTTCATACTGGCTCCTATAGTATCTCAATCAAACAATATTCTGTATTTTGGCAATCTTCATAAATTGTACTTCAACCACTGACTATTCTTTTACTCAGGCAACTATTACCTTGAAACTACTCCTTATTTACAAAACCGCAAATTTGTTATTTTCTAATTAGCAATTATGATCTGAGATACTTAGTAGCATCCTGTTTGACAGTAAAACAAAAACAACTCTTAACTGTCTAAATCTCCTACTCTGATCACAACAATGAATGAGGCTTTATTCATCTGAAGCCTAATTCCCGCCATCAGTTACTCTGCTCAGTGAGAATCTGCTAGGTTACAGTCAATGGTCAAGCCACTAAGGGTGTAGAAAAGAAAAAAGACAAGCAACTCATTCAAGAGACATAATAAACAAAAAGATAAAATAGCTTTTTATTATCTCACAAACTACATAATTCCTGAATAAACCTTTCACCTCTAGTATTTATGTGCCAGATGGCTCTACCAGGTGTTTTTACTTCCCAGTTGTCAAAATCCATCCTCTATTTTTCTTTACTATTTCTACCAAATCAACCATCACTAAAAATAAGTTGTTTGAGCAACTTGTGAAGATCCAAAAATATCTAGCTCAGCCAAAATAGGTTTCAGCAAGCATTTTTTTTTTCCTGATACATTGGTTAGGATGCCCCTCAGTTGATTTTACTATTAACAAAAAATGGAGATAAATATTCTAAGAGTTAGAGGGGGAATGAGTACAGATGAATACTGAGTATTTTTTCTGAGTACCCAGCACAGATTCAAGGAATTGTTCCATATTCAACAAGATAGTTCACAAACCTAAGCAAGCCTAAAACATGTAATCAGTCTTTTCACATAATACAGTATGCATACTCAAAATTCATTTAATTCTAGTTTTAGAAAACCTAATGTTTGTAAATATTTTGAAAAACTGGTCTTTCCTCCTTCAAACTCCTAGAGAGAGTTACTTCCGAATATTTTAGAAATATATAACTTTGTACTTAAATATTTGATACTATCATGCACTCAGTTCATCATTGTCTCAGATTATTTCATCTGTAAAAGGCGGCCATCCAAAATTCTGTACAATAAAACATGAAATTAGTCAATAGCTTATACTATTGTTCAGGATTCCATGCCACTTTCAATGTTGTTATATTAACCCTAATACTTATTCTAATTAAATGAAGTTGCAGAATTTTAAATTCCATATCACACTATAAAATAATCAGAATCCCTGTTCTGATCAAAAGATCAGGAAAGGGATCTTCAATAGAGTATTTATATATATATATATATATACACACACACACACACACACACACACACACATATACACACACAAATATGAACGTGGGTACGTTATGAACGCATCCACAAGGAAAAGAGGTTCAAGAAATTGGTGCACAATCTTTTTAAATATTAAAAAAAAAAAAGCTGACAAATTCATGAAGAGGAATAAAATAAAGAATGTAATGAGAAGTCCCATCTGCCTATGACATAATAGCCAAGCATGATTTTTTAGAATCGTTTCCTTTAACTTAACAAAATGTTCTTAAAACCTAGAGAGTATTGAAATGGGGGTGCTGGGGGGAGGGGCACTAATTAACATATATACTGGAAATCGAATATATATATTTAGTCTGTCATTTCTATTATTTACAAAATCTATCAATTTTTGAGAAAATAAAAAAATAAGAAATCTACAAGCTTAGCATACATCCATTCTTCTTCTGGCTAATGAAAGATATATTTGTAAAATATATGTATGTAAAAACAAATTACATATATTATAAGTTACAATTCAAGCAAAATATACTTTGCATTAAATATCTACCTGAATAAAGACTTTTTTACAGAGCACAGAAAGATAAAGATTTAGTACCAAAGGACATTGGCTCAGAACAACATACCAGATGAACATAAAAGGTTAATTTTAATAATCAAATTCATAATTCATCTAATCTAGGAAATGCCAAGAATAGTTTAAAGAGATATTCCATTTAACATGAACTAATGCACCAACTGTCAGTAACAGTGAAGATGACTAAATGATTCTGAAATACAATATGCTTGTGTTTAATGACATCAATAGACATCTCGAAAATTTACAATAAATTATTTGCCCAGTTACTGTGATACTTGTAAAACCATTACTAGGCTGCAAATCTTTTCCTATTTTTAGAATTTCCCATGATCCAAGAAAAGAAAAAAAAAAAGCTTAAAAAATATTATTCCTTTATAAGACAGGTACATTTCAGTGAAAATACAATTTTAAAAATGTTATGTTTTTGTTTCTGGCACAGAAAAATATCTCTAAGCATTATTCATATTATTTCTCTCCCCTAAAGTTAACATACTTTAATGCCATATGGGTACAAATTTACTTCTGTTCATTTAAACTTGCAATTAAAACTTTATAACATAGAAAACTGCTAAAATAAAGTAATCCCATTCCACTGAAAATCTTTTTTTTTTTTTTTTTTCAAAAATAACATGGGTGATATGCCAAATGGCTAGGGTGGTAGCTCATTATACCTTCAAAGAAAATCCAAGTTTAAGTCTTATATTGGGTTCTCACACACAGCAGCAAAACGTTAAAGAGGGTTAGAAGGGCAGATCAAATGTCTGCATGAAGTAAATCCACTCCTAGGGCATTGATTGTTTAGTAATATTCGAGCAATACAGTGGTAATATATTGATCAATGCATTTCATTGTAACTTTATTAAATAGGACACCCATGTGTCTAAGTACTCAAACCATTTCATTATCAAGAAATCTTTGCACTGCCCAGAAAATGTTCCTTTTTCTTTAATCTATGTCAACTCTTAAAATCATAATATTTCATTTGGTAAGTAAAAGAAGTAACTTGTAAAATTCTGATTTGTGGGATATCAAAAAGTTAATGTAATTTCAGAGAAATAAGCAGCAGGATCTGGTCCAGCATATCATTATTCCTAAAGTGGGTAGATACAGCAAAGCATGCCCAATTATAGTAGGAAGGCCAAAGAAAGGTTTCTAAGGAATCAGACAGCAATATTTTGGGGGGGGGGGGGGGGCTGAGTACTTAACATTTCCAAAGTTCTCTTAGTGTCAAGAGTAGGTTGTTTTTAATGCTGTTATAGAACTTAAATTACTCAATGTTAATAACTACATAAAACTCTAGCTATTGGCATTTCAAAAGCAAAAATAAACACTTTCTTCCTGAAATTAAACTGCAGTCACATATTCAAATTGGTTAGTCAGCTTGACAGAGAACATCTACCAAAAATTTGCAGCTAACATTATATTGAATAGTGAAAGACAGGATGTTATCTCCTTAAAACTGGGAATAAGGTAAAGATGTACACTTTTAACACTCTTATTTAGTGTAGTTCTAGAAGCACTAGCCACAGCAATAAGACAAGTATAAAGGAAATAAAACACACGGGAATCTGAAAAAGGCGAAATACAGTTATCTTACTTTGTAGATGACATCGCTGTCTACAATGAAAATTAAAAAAAGAAAAGATATCAAGAAAAATAAAACCCTAGAACATACAGGTGGGTGCAGCAAGGAGCACAGTAGAGTGGATATATTTACAAAATTAACTGCATTTCTATATACATCAATGAAATGCTTGGAATGCAAAATTAACAAAATACACATAGGCGCTATATATTAAAAACTACAAAATGTAAATGAAAGACAAAGAACTACGAGGCATTGTATTCATGTAAGACAACATAAAGATGTAAATTGTATAAATTGATTAGTAGATTAATGCAATTCCTATTAAAATTCAAGCAAGATTTTTTTAATAAAGATTACTATAAAATATATGTGAATATCCTCATTAGGTATTACCACCACCAAAACACATTGTCCAAATACTATCAGTTAAAAATAAACTTAATTAGGCCCTCCCTGGTGGCGCAGCTGGTTAAAGCACTGCACTGAGAATCTAAAGCCGCTTCCGCATGAGTTCGATTCCCGCCTGCCGCCTGCCCCGGAGGAGACCACATGGCGAGCCAGACCTCTCCTGGCCCGCCCGCTGCTTCCCTCAGCAGTGTACTTCCTCTATCTGCCTGTTCTGTTCCCCACTCTGTCTCTGGTGAAGCCTCTCGCCGCCCCTGAGCCTCTGGCCTGTACCCCAGTTCTGTATGCACAAATAAATAAATCTTTAAAATAAATAAATAAATAAATAAACTTAATTAGAGCCCTCCCTGGTAGCACAACAGGCGAAAAGCACAGCACTATGGAGCTAGCCAGCCACTGCAGCACAAGTTTGATTCTGGCTGGGAGGTGACCCACATGGAGAGGCAGACCTCTCCTAACCTGCCCACTGCTCCCTCAGCAGTGTACTTCATCCATGTGCCTGTTCTGCTCCCCACTCTGTCTCTAGTGAAGCTTCTCACTGCCCCTGCACTTCTGGCCTGTATGCCAGTTCTATATGCATAAATGAATAAATCTTTTTTAAAAAATAAACTTACTTAAAAAGGGTGAAAAGGTAATAGGTAAGTAGATATTATTTAATAATTGCTAAAAACAATTTTGAAAAAGAAAATAAATTGGAGAATTATATGATTATAACTTATAGTCACAGTAATCTATACTGTGTGATACTAGAAGAAAGACAAGAACATCAGTAGAAAAGAAAGTTCAGAACTAGAAGCTCATGTACATGCCAAGTGAACTTTAAAAATGCAATGGAGGAAAGATAGTCTTTATAACAAATGGTACTAAAGCACTTGAAACAAAAAAATCTTAGTCTTATGCTTTATGGGGTTGCTCTTGCATGAGAAAGAGGAGCCCATCTCTGTTTAAAAGACAGACTGGCAGCCAAACAGAGCAGATGATGAAATGTTTTCTGGGTAATTTGGATGGACGGGTCTTCAAATGTAAATAAAACTACAGCATTAAAATAAAAAAGAAGAATCATGGATTTAAATGTAAAACATAACGTGGGAAAAAAATACAAGAATATATTGAGGATATTGAGGCAGAACCTCTGGAGTTGACATCAAATTATAACCGTGAAATACAAAAATGAATAGACTTCATGAGATTTAGAAACTTTTGTTCTTTGTTCTCTGAAATACTTGTTGAGAGGCTGAAAATACAAGCTACTGCTGGAAAATATACTCACAGTAGCTATGTTTTATGAATATTACAAGATACTGAATTAGCAAATACAGACTAGAAAATTAGCAAATACAAGTGTCTCTTCACACTTTCATCAAGTGATAAATATATAATTTTGTGTGATATGTCCTCTGTTTAAAATTACCTTATTTAACATATAATGATTCGCTGGCATTAAATACACAGACAATAATACTATTAATTCATGCCTGGACAAATCTTATCTCACATATGTATGAAATTACAAATTGCATACACGTAAGAAAGTCACTTCATTTTAGCACTAACTTAGAGGTGAAAAATTTTTTTTCATTAAAATTAAACTTACTCAAAAAATAATTTAGTTATTTTAAAATTGCAACTAAAATCGGGGACATTTTGGTGTAGAGTATAAGTATTGTTTTAATTTAGTTCCAAAGAATCTAATGTCACAAATTTTATCCAATTATTGAAGTAATTATTGTTCTGTATTCTTACCAATGGTTACAGTTGCTAACAAACTATTTGACAAGTGCATGTACCGGCAGAAGAGATGAAAATGATCCCCAAATCTACTTTTTGTCTCAGAAAAAGAAATCAAGGAAAAAGAACAAAACCAACCTATAGATTTAGATTGATGCCACTAACTTTGCACAAAGTGCCAAACAAATGGAGAAAAAAGTAAATTTACTCCCTATTTATAAATTGTATGGCAATGACATATTAGTTTAGAAGGCTTTAAAAGTGTAAAAGAAAGAAAAAAACAATAGCTACAATAAAAACTTTAATATCTATGTCAGAGGAAATTAAATGTAAGCAGTATCTCAGAGTGATCAAGTTTTAACAATTACCAACTCTCGAAAATTGAAAAAAAAAAAGATTTTCTTCTATTTGCAAGTTAAAATACTTCAATACTGGCAGAAAGTAGGCAACTCCTGGGTGTAAAATAAAGGCCTGTGTTACCCATGGCACATCAAATATCATAGCATATTTGTGTGTCAGTTATCCTTGTAACCTTGAGTGCTCTTGGACCCATGGGGTCCTGATAACACCTGCAAATTCAAGGCTGCATTGCTGGATAGGAGCCTTAGGCCATGCGCCCAGAACTTTTTGAACAAAGGGAAAACATTCCCACAAACAAGGCAAGACTACTCTAAGATATTGGCTCAAAGCATTAGATGGGTAAATCTTCCAATCTGGCAAACTAGCAAGAACATGCAGGAAAGCTTGGGGGTCTTCCCCAACAACAGCATTTGTTTTATCAATGCTCACATCAGACAGAATGGTTCGAAGAAACTTAAGATGTAAATATTAAGTAATTGCACAACTAAATTACTACAAAATATGAAAGTTTCCTTCTTTTTATATATAAAAAAAATTCAAATCACAACAAACACCAAGTGCATATTACAAGTTAAATTAATTGGACAGAATCAACAAAAGAAATTCTCTACACCTTTTATTCAGCAGTAAGTTTGTAAATTGATGTAAACATAACTTTAGAAGTCTAAGACATGAATTTAAAAAGTGATAAAAGTTTGTGAAAAATAGGTGGGAATCAATAGGGTTAAAATTTTTTTTTAATTTTTTTTCAGAAAGAAGGCTCGGCAATAAAGATCCACAAAAAAAAAATCATACCTCAAAAGCAATGAATGCTACTCAAATTTTAATGTGCAGATTAATCACCTATACAGTATTCAAGTACAGTCTCTGATTCAATAGGTGTGCATTAAGACCCAAATGTGGACATTTTTAGTAAGTTACTAGATGCTATTTATACTACTTGGAAGGCATACTTTGAATAGCAAGGGTTAGAAGATTTTCATGGATTGTCAGATCATCACCTATGCAGTCAGCAGTGCATTACACTAAAATTTGTTCAACAAATTTTAAATTTCCCATCAAAGGTAAAATTTAAAAAGCTACTTACATACACTACCTTTAAATTATAGCAAATAATCAAAATTTTTACTTTCAAGTAATATTAGTTCATATGAGTATGTTACAAATAAAATATCTGTGTGCTTGTCTCTTCACAGAAATATTTGGAGCATATTGGTCCTCAAGATTATCTTAATGTAGTTCTTAATTATCTTCTGGTATATGATCTATGTATAAAGGTAGTATTGATTCCAACTTCAATTAACCAATTTAGCTCACAATGTGCTCTTCCTGCTGCTAGTATTAAGAATAAACCTAAATATATAATTCATTTCTTGGCACTTTTTAAAAGGTCTTTTGATAACATTTTAGCAATATGTAGGTTTCTGTACAAGTTCAGAGAATAAACTCATTTTAACAGGGTTGTGAAAACTTACATGTTGAGAATAAACTAATTTGATTTCTGGAAAGAAATGTCAGGAACATGTATTAAGTACTATGCCTCTCAAAATTAGACTTGTCATATATCCTAAATCCCATAAAATATGACTCTTTCAGAGAATAATGGCAAATGCATCTGTTCACATTAAAAAGTTTGTCTATTCTCAGAGTATTAGTCAAGTACATTATACAGAATAAAGTATTTACACACAAAGTATTGCAACAATTACTAGTAACCAAAAAGCATTCATTTAAAAAAAAAAAAGAACAGCCCCACCTGCTTTCAACAAATAGACCATATGTCAATAATCCACCATCATCACCATTATTTCTATAATTTTCAAAATTACTCAGTATACGAACAATAGTCTAGATTAAAAAAAAAAAAAACTCAAAGAATTCATCAAATAAGAAATATCTATCTAGGGCCCTCCGAGGCACAACAAGTCAAAGCACAGCATTATGAAGTTATCAGCAGTCACTACAGTATGAGCTTGATCCTGGGTCAGGGAGGTGACCAGATGGCGTGGCAGACCTCGCCTGACCTGCCAGCTGCTCTCTTCAGCAGCGTGTTTCAGTTGATCTGCCTGTTCTGCTCCCTACTTTGTCTCTAGTGAATCCTCTCACTACCCGCACCTCTGGCCTATATCCTAGCTATGTATATATAAAAATAAGTCCTTAAAAAAATAAGGAATATCTCATCCTGATCTGACTTGCAACTGGTGTCATCTAGGTCTGCAGTTTTCTTTAAGAAAGAATTTTTAACTATAGAAATAACTAGAACTTCAAAGATTTAGATTTATTCACATTACTGTTTCTTCAATGAAAACTTAGTTTATTTTACAAACTTTTGTCCATGTTATCTGTTGCTAAATTTATCTGTAGCATGTTATTCATATTTCCTTACTATCCTTTTAACAACTTACAGTACGTAGTGATAGCCTGTCATAAAGCAAACATTGTTAATGTTTGTTGTCTTGTTTTCTATCTGCCAGTTTATTAATTTTATTGATAACACCAAAGAACCATTTTTCATTTTACTGATTTTTTTTTTTCTCTATCAACCTACTGTTTCTCTCTTACTCATTTCTGTTCTTTATTGTGTGTCTTGTCAAATTATTTTGGGTTTAATTATGCTACATTATATAGTTTCTTAGGTAGAAGTTACAGATCTTAAAACTTTCTTATTTAAACATTTAATGCTATCCATTTTCCTTTAAGGAATGCCTCAGCTACACTAGTTTGAATATGCTATAGAAAATATTTTTCTTAAATATAGAAATAATTTTCCCTGGAGTATCTTCTTTGACTAGTGGAATTATTTACAATTTTATGATTTAGCTTTATATAATGAAACTAGAATTTTTGAGATATATCTCTAATAGAAAGACATGGTTAGGGAACATACTTTGTCACGAGTACTTTTAGGTTAAGATTTTCATTATGGCCATGAAAATGGTTTATTTTGGTAAAAATTTTGAATGTATTTGAATATGTAGTATACTCTTACTTTGTTGACGTGTTCTGCAAGTATCCGATAAGTGTGCAAATTTTCTGTATATTCATGACTTTTTTTTTTTTTTTTAAGATTTATTTATTTGTGCATACAGAACTGGGGTACAGGCCAGAGGCTCAGGGGCGGTGAGAGGCTTCACCAGAGACAGAGTGGGGAGCAGAACAGGCAGATGGACGAAGTACACTGCTGAGGGGAGCAGTGGGCGGGTCAGGAGAGGTCTGCCACGCCATGTGGTCACCTCCGGGGCAGGCGGGAATCGAACTCATGCAGAAGTGGCTTTAGATTCTCAGTGCAGTGCTTTAACCCGCTGAGCCACCAGGGAGGGCCTATTCATGACTTTTTAATCAACTTTTTATATTTATTGAAAGGTACTGAAATTCTCAACTATTAATTGGATTTACTACTGATATTTTCATTGCAATTAGTTTGCTCTATATATGTTGAAGATCTGTTACTAGGGGCACAAAATTGTTAGGATTAATATATGTTCTTGATGAATGAGACAATTCATCAGGATGAAATGAGCCTTCACTAGCCCTAGTAATATAACTAGCTTTGAAACCAATTTTTCTGATATTAATATGGAGTTTCAGCATCTGTCCCCATTTTTTATTTTTATCCCTACGTCTTTTATATTTAAAGTATGTTCTCATAGACGGCATAAGATTAAGTTTTTTCTTTTTAATCCAATACAACCATCCATGGCCTTTAATTTGGCTATTTAGAGACCACATACATTTAATGATTGCTTTTTTTGTTGAACGTCAATCTGACTGTTTGCTATTTCTCTACTGTCTTCATTATTTCCTTACTGCTCTCTTGCAGACTTCCTTTATACTAAATCTTTCAGTTATATCACTTTATATCCTCTATTAGTTTATTAGCTAACCTTTTTTAAAAAAAGATTCAGAGATTACTGTTTATGTTTATCACTGAAGTCTATATTTGTATTAAAGCACTTCACATACCATAGAAGCAATTTACAACACTTTCGTTTTCCATTCTAGTCCTTGCACTATTGGGATCCATTTTATTTGTACCTATGCTTTAACTCGACAATGCTTTATTATTTTTCTTTGAAACACCAATTGTGTTTTTGTCACCAGATTAAGATACAATTCCATATCATAAAATTCACTGTTTTGAATCATAAAATTCAGTGGTTCTCAGTAAATTTATGGAAACGTAAAATCATCACAACTCCTTAAGTTTAGAACATTTTCATCATCCTCCAAAAGAAACCCATTAATAGTCAATCCCCATATCCCTGTCAATGACAGTGCTACTTTAGGTTTCTATATGCTTACCTATTCTGGATTTCGTACCTTGAAATTGTATATCAACACTGCATCACTTATACTGTAAAAAAAAAAATTAATTGTATGGATATACCACATTTTATTTATCTACTCATTAGCTGATGGACACTTGGGTTGTTTCCACATTTTAGCTATAATGAATAACCTCTATGTACATTTGTGTCTAAGATTTTTATATGTATGTTTTCAATTCTCTTGATGTATAATTATGTTTGGAATTTTGGGTCACATGGTTAAGGAATTGCCAGACTTTATTTTCCAAAGATGCTTTACCATTTTAATATCCAACCAATAACATATGTTTCTTCAACATTCATCCTTACCAACAATCATTATATTTTTATTTAATTATAGCCAAGATAGTGAGTATGAAGAAAGAACTTGTGGGTTTGATTTGCATTTCCTTAATGATTATGATATGAGCACCTTTTCATATGCTGATCAGCCATCTGTGCTCTTCCATTCAGAAATGTCTATTCAGACCTTTCGTCCATTTTTAATTATAACAATTATCTTAGAGATTTTTTAAATATTAAAAACTAACATTTATCCATACATTGAACTTTTTCCATACATCTTTCTTTTGTGTAAATACAAATTTCTATTTACCATTTTTCTCTGTCAGAAGGCTTTAATTTTTTTTAGTTATTTTCTGTTACTGATGAATAATTTCAGCTACTAAAAGCCTTTATTATTGTTAACTCTGTCTTCAATTTCTAACAGTATTTTTCCTAGACATAGAAACCCAAGCTGACTTTTTCAGGGTTTTAAAGTTGTCACTCCACTATCTTTTGGTTTGCATTATTTCTGATAAGAAGTTTGCTGTCATCATCTTTATTCCTCTGATTTTTTTCTACTTGCTTTTAAGAACTTCTCTTAATCACCAGTTCTTAGCAATTTTATTATTTTGTACCTCTGTGTGATTTTCTTCATGTTTCTTCTGTGTGTAGTTCACTGAGCTTTTTATGTTGTTGGACTTTTATTTTTCAATTAATTTGTAATATTTTCAACCACTAATTCTTCAAAAAAAAAAAAATATTACCAGTTTCCTCTCCTTGGATGCTAACTGCAAATATCTAAGGTCTGCAGTTGTTTTTTTGCTCTTATCAATCTGTTTCATTTGGGGTTGCTTCCATTGATAACCTTTAAATTCACTATATATCTGTAGTGTCAAATATGCTAATAATCCCCTCCACTGTATTTACCAAATCATATATTGTTCTTTTAATTTCTAAAAGTTCAATTTGTATCTTTATTAAATCCTTTATTTCCCTCAACACACTCATATGCATTTCTCTATTTTTATGAACTATGAGTTATATTATATAATAGCAGTTTTAATGTACATATCCTATTTCTATCATATATAATTTCAGAGTTATTTCCATTGACTTCACTTTTCTCTTTGGCTATAGATCGTCTTTCCAATTTTGTGCATGCCTGCTAATTTTGACTGGATGCCAGACACTGTGGATTGTATGTTGCTTGCTGGGTTTTATTATATTCCTTAAAATATTCTGAGGTTTTATTCTGGGATTGTGAAATTCAGTTAAATTATTTGCATACAGTTTTGGCCCTTATGAGGAGGTGGTTAAGCTTTACTGGAGTGATTCCTGAACAGCCTTAAGAGTTCATTTGATTCCAGTACTAAGACAATAGTTTTTCTAGGGACTACAAAATAACCTACATGTTAGATCATTTCACTCTGGCAGGTAGAAACAAAAATAATTGCAAGAACAAGAAAAGATTCAGACACTATTCTGCCTGCTCCACCCCAGTGGCTTCTGTATGATTTTAAGAGATTATTAAGGCATGCATTTTAGTAGATTACTAATATGCACACAACTCAGTATTTAGTCAAAAGCCAAAGTGACAACCATAGGTTTCTACAGCATTATTTATTATACTGTGTAGTCCTCACCTCTCATATGCACTTCTCCACAAATGTGAACAAACCATAGGCACTTGGTCATTATAGTCTCTGAACTCTTATGTCAACTCAATGACTTTACCAGGCTATGTTTGCATTTCTCATTTTTGTGCTGAAGATTAACCATAGGCAGGGAGTTGTTGAACAATGTCTGAAATTATCATCTCATGTATTTTCTCTCTCTCTCTCTCTTTTTTTACTTAAGACCAAAGACATATTCATTCCCTGCTTACATCTTATTTTGGCCTGGAGTAGAAGCCCTATACATATTAATCTTATAGAACCAAAGTAATTTCTTTGAATATTTTTATAGTGCCTGAATTTCTGGAATGTTTGGCTTTCTTACATATGCTACAACCATTATACATCATCTATAACCTAGTTTACTTTTTAAAGTAGATTGAACATACTTAATATACAGAAATTTCTAAATGCTTTAATGTGTGAAAATCTATTTATATTTTAAAACCCCCACAGTCTTAGTTATATTGAAATTTAATTTGACAACAAATTTTTAAGTACTTGCCATTATCCAGTCTTCTCAAAATATTCAATTTTGAGTGCCCTCCCTGGTGGCGCAGCGGGTTAAAGCACTGCACTAATAAGCTTAAGCCAATTCCACATGAGTTCGATGCCCGCCTGCCCGGGAGGAGATCCACATGACAAGGCAGAGGAGATCCACATAACAAGGCAGATCTCTCCTGACCCACCCGCTGCTCCCCTCAGCAGTGTACTTCGTCGATCTGCCTGTTCTGCTCCCCA